>NC_080032.1:46752522-47055022 GCF_030020395.1 Manis pentadactyla | reverse complement strand
AACATTTTGGGTCAGGCAGAATATAGGAAACAGAAGGTATCTAATTTTAGTTTGATTGATCGTAATACTGTATCTTCCAATCTTTCTTATTCTCACGAACTTACATAAAGCATCTGTTTAGGGGCCTTTCTCAAGGAGCAGTATATAAACCAGATGTATACATTAAAGGATGTTAGAAGCACAAAGAAGGTCATATGGACTTCATTCAGCTAAGCACAAAATTCAACATCTGGAGGAGTCGAAGTTTGATCCCAGTTCTGCTATTGCCTTGTTATATCACTCACAGAAAAAGCTCTCATTCCCTTTGGGCTCTTAAGAACGGGAAACATCCTGACATCAACTGTTGAGTTGAATATAGAACTAAGTAGCTGTTTCAATATGAGTTGGGAAACTTTACAAGAACAGTGTAAACTATTATTATATATTTAGGTTAAAACACACACAATTATTTTAGAAATGCTATTGACATCATGTTCTGCTTGACACTATAAATCTGCAAATTCTGCTCCAGGTATGTTTTTTTTTTTTTTTCTGCAAAATCTTTGGAGGATAAATAGGGAAGATGCTCTTTCCTTGCAACTTTTATACCTGATTATTACTGCTTCTGAGCTTAGCCAAATTAATGTCCCTAACTCATAAATTAGTACTGTCCCATGACTCTGTAAATCCCTGCCTCAGTCCTTACAAATCTAATAGTAAAAGTCAAACTTTTTCATTTCAGACAAAATAATACACACATAAAATTTTAAACATTAAATTACTTGTTACTACTCAGGGATAACCTTTTTTTAAATACTGATTTGTACATATTTTGTCTCATTTTTGTTTGTGAATAGATTTCTATATGTAAGTGACATGTAAGTATATGTTTGCATATATATTATTATTCTATATACACATTGTTATCTTTGTATCCTTATGTTTGTATATGTGTGTAAATGTGCTTGTGTGTGTATCCTACATTTTTCTGGTTAGTGTACTCTTTAACTTTCTAAAAAAGCTTGATTCAAATCTTTTCCATGCTTTTAAAGTTTTTAGTGCTGTTTGCCTCTGCCCTGAGCAAATGACCTCAACTAGAATATTGAGGAATAAGAGGTCATCAGTTAAGAATCCTCTCAACTTCTTGCTACCAGACCTTGAAGTTTTACATCTTCAGTTGTCTTATTTGCTATCCAGTTACAGTGAAGAACATGCCACTTCCCTTTCCATGAATATGGATCTGGTTATGCATATATTAATAATTGTTCTTTCAACTACCTCCTCTTTAGTTGGATTATTATCATTGACTGACGTTCAACTTTTTTTTTTCAGATGTAGCAGATGTTGTTTCTGTGGCTCTTAGGTGCCTATTTGAATTGCTCATAATCCTCAGTTCATGACTGGCAAGCAACAATTTCAAAATTTCTTCCTTTGATCCCAAGCCAGCTCCCCTCCAATCAGGTGGACCCGCTCCAATCCGTTTATCCACAAAAATTCTTATCCTTGTATACTTGTAAAATATATAGTGTATTTATGTTAGAATTGTCTGCCTCAGATCAGAATCACAAAAGATTTTATCAGATGGGCATGAAAATATTAGTTTTATGATGAATAAAATAAAACTAGGTGGAGATTTTGGTCCAAGTGTGAGGCCAAATGGACTTGCTGACAGTCTTCTCCACACCCCACCCTTCATTTCCGTTTCCTTTTCCTTAACTGCACTGTTGGGACTGCCAATAAAATCCTGAATCATACATTTCTTTACCATTTGGAGGGATATTAGCTGTAGGATTGTTTGCATGTATTTTGTTTTGTTTTGTTTTGTTTTAGGTTGAGGATGTTCATTTTATTCCAAGTTATTGAGATTTCTTATTAGCAATTTTGTGGACTTTTTCCAATGCTTTTTCTGCATCTGTTAAAAGGATGATATGTTTCTTTATTCTTTAATCTGTAAATATGGTGAATTGCATGGATTAATTTTCATGTGTTAAATCCGTCTTGTATTTGAGGGATAAACCATATGTGACATGATCTATTAACCTTGTTATGGATTGTTGGATTCAATGTCTAACATTTTGTTAAAGGATTTCTTGCATGTGTTCATGAGGGATGTTGGTGTGTAGTTTTTTCTTGTAATATTTTTGCCAGAGTACAAAATGTCTTTTCTACAGAGTATGCCCAGGAGCTTAAAATGAATTGGAATGTGCTTTCTTAAGCTCCTTTTTCTGCAAGAGTTGGTATGGAATTGGTAATACTTATTTTTTAAATGTTTATTAGAAGTCCTGGGCCTGGAATTTTCTGTGTGTTTTACAATCCTTTTAATATCTTCAGGATCTGGAATGATAAACTCTCCTTTTGTTCTTTTGTAGATTAACTTACAATTTATCTAATTGATTTGAGATGTTTCTCTAATAATTGTTTTATGATACCATTTTCTTTCTAAAAAATGCTTTAGCTGTATCACACATTTTGATTTATTTTCATTTAGTTCAGTTTTTGTCTAATTTTCTTTGTGATTGCTTCCTTGATACATGGGTTACTTAAAAGCTTTTAGTTTAATTTCAAAATACTTGGCAACTTTCTAGATTTCTTTTTTTTTTGAGAGGGCATCTCTCATATTTATTGATCAAATAGTTGTTAACAAAAATAAAATTCTGTAAAGGGGAGTCAATGCTCAATGCACAATCATTAATCCACCCCAAGCCTAATTCTCATCAGTCTCCAATCTTTTGAAGCATAATGAACAAGTTCTTACATGGTGAACAAATTCTTATATAGTGAATAAATTCTTACATGGTGAACAGTACAAGGGCAGTCATCACAGAAACTTTCAGTTTTGATCATGCATTATGAACTATAAACAATCAGGTCAAATATGAATATTCGTTTGATTTTTATACTTGATTTATATGTGGATACCACATTTCTCTCTTTATTATTATTATTTTTAATAAAATGCTGAAGTGGTAGGTAGATACAAGATAAAGGTAGAAAACATAGTTTAGTGTTGTAAGAGAGCAAATGTAGATGATCAGGTGTGTGCCTGTAGACTATGTGTTAATCCAAGCTAGACAAGGGCAATAAAACATCCACGTATGCAGAAGATTTCTCTCAGAACAGGGGGTGTGAGGTTCTAAGCCTCACCTCTGTTGATCCCCAATTTCTCACCTGATGGTCCCCCTGCAACTGTGCCTGTCTTAGGTTGTTCCTCCCTTGAGGAATCTTACCAGTCTCTGGCTAACCAATCATCTTCCGGGGCCATACAGGGAAATGTAAAGTTGGTAAGTGAGAGAGAAGCCATATTGTTTGAAAAGGTTAGCTTTTTACTTCTTTGCAGATTTATGCCCTGTGGCTTCTATGCCCAGCATTTGTCTTGAGGTATCTTTACCACTTGGAGGAATTATGATACTCGGTAAATTCGATATATGGCACGAATTCTATTTAAGGGTTGTAATTAGGAAGGAAGAAGAAAAGCTATAGAAGTAGGAGACGGAAGAAAACATGGGAAGATTGATTATTTCTTTGACATATCTTCTTGTAGAGTAACTTAAGCATGTATAGGTTTTAAACTACTAATTAAATTGTGCGCACACATTAACATAATAGGAGTACAGTTACATAACCAAAGCAGACCTATAATTACCAGCCATCTCCAGTGAAACCAAGAAAACCAGTTAGGCACCTTAGGCATTTGTGAAAATTTATCTATGATATGGTGGATAATGTCCAACTGAACTTGAACAGTCTGAGAGAAATCAGACAAATTAAAACAACCCATTCCTGGGAACTGTTCACATCCCATATGTTCTTTTAACAGTAAATAGTCTGTAGTTGTAAGATTTTGGAGCACTAAAACTTGCACTTCTCCTAATTCTTGGTTGAGTTTCAACAGTATAGATCCAGTCAAATTTGTTGTTTTACTGTATGCACAGGCCAGCTTAGATATCTCCTTCTTCATTCCCATGGCAAGTCCAGGAACAGGTGGGATGAATGCAGCTACAACTGTAGCAGCGCCTGGATCTTTCTTGAGGTTTATTGATGATCATCTTCTGGTATGACTCTACCAGAGAGTGCTGAGGTTGGAAGTTCTTCTTTATATAGTATCTTAGTTCATTTTCTGGGTAGCCAAATTATGCTTTGATCCTCTGTATAAACACAAACAGACCCTTTGCCCACACTTTGATATGCCCTTTATACCATTGTGTAGAACTCATTGGAGGTCACCACACAGGAACTGCTCTTTTTTTTTTTTTTTAAGAGAAAGGAATATTATCAGAAAAATGTACCTCCATAGCTGATCATCTGACACCCTTTAAGTGATCAAAATTAAGGATATTTAAAGCATGCATTAATCGTTGATTTACAGTTAGTTTTATCCTATCAGGGAGTAATCCCCCTTTTCTTTCTTTCTTTTTTTTTTTTGTTATCATTAATCTACACTTACATGAAGAATATTATGTTTACTAGGCTCTCCCCTTTACCAGGTTCCCCCCCTTAAACCCCACTACAGTCACTGTCCATCAGCACAGCAAAATGCCATAGAATCACTACTTGTCTTCTCTGTCTTGCACAGCCCTCCCCTTTCTCCCACCCCCTATGGATGCTAATCTTAATACCCCCCTTTTTCTCCCCCACCCCCTTATCCCTCCCTACCCACCCATCCTCCCCAGTCCCTTTCCCTTTGGTACCTGTTAGTCCATTCTTGGGTTCTGTGATTCCCCTGCTGTTTTGTTCCCTCAGTTTTTCCTTTGTTCTTATACTCCACAGATGAGTGAGATCATTCGGTATTTCTCTTTCTACACTTGGCTTATTTCACTGAGCATTAATACCCTCCAGCTCCATCCATGTTGCTGCAAATGGTAGGATTTGCCCTCTTCGTATGGATGAGTAATATTCATTGTGTATATGTACCACATCTTCTTTATCCATTCATCTACTGATAGACATTTAGGTTGCTTCCAATTCTTGGCTATTGTAAATAGTGCTGCAATAAACATAAGGGTGCATCTGTCTTTTTCAAACTTGATTGCTGCGTTCTGAGGGTAAATTCCTAGGAGTGGAATTCCTGGGTCAAATGGTAAGTCTGTTTTGAGAATTTTGAGGAACCTCAATACTGCTTTCCACAATGGTTGAACTAATTTACATTCCCACCAGCAGTGTAGGAGGGTTCCCCTTTCTCCACAGCCTCGCCAACATTTGTTGTTGTTTGTCTTTTGGATGGCAGCCATCCTTACTGGTGTGAGGTGCCTCATTGTAGTTTTAATTTGCATTTCTCTGATAATTAGCGATGTGGAGCATCTTTTCATGTGTTTGTTGGCCATCTGTATTTCTTTTTTGGAGAACTGTCTGTTCAGTTCCCCTGCCCATTTTTAATTGGATTATTTGTTTTTTTTTGTTGAGGCATGTGAGATCTTTATATATTTTGGACGTCAAGCCTTTATCGGATGTGTCATTTACAAATATATTCTCCCATACTGTAGGGTTCCTTTTTGTTCTATTGATGGTGTCTTTTGCTGTACAGAAGCTTTTCAGCTTAATATAGTCCCACTTACTCATTTTTGCTGTTGTTTTCCTTGCCTGGAGAGATATGTTCAAGAAGAGGTCATTCATGTTTATGTCTAAGAGGTTTTTGCCTATGTTTTATTCTAAGAGTTTAATGGTTTCATGACTTACATTCAGGTCTTTGATCCATTTTGAATTTACTTTTGTATATGGGGTTAGACAATGGTCCAGTTTCATTCTCCTACATGTAGCTGCCCAGTTTTGCCAGCACCATCTGTTGAAGAGACTGTCATTTTGCCATTGAATGTCCATGGCTCCCTTATCAAATATTAATTGACCATATATATTTGGGTTAATGTCTGGAGTCTCTAATCTGTTCCACTGGTCTGTGGCTCTGTTCTTGTGCCAGTATCAAATTGTCTTGATTACTATGGCTTTATAGTAGCGCTTGAAGTTGGGGAGTGAGATCCCCCCTACTTTATTCTTCTTTCTCAGGATTGCTTTGTCTATTCGGGGTCTTTGGTGTTTCCATATGAATTTTTGAACTATTTGTTCCAGTTCATTGAAGAACGTTGCTGATAATTTGATAGGGATTGCATCAAATCTGTATATTGCTTTGGGCAGGATGGCCATTTTGATGATATTAATTCTTCCTAGCCACGAGCATGGGATGAGTTTCCATTTGTTAGTGTCCCCTTTAATTTCTCTTAAGAGTGACTTGTAGTTTTCAGAGTATAGGTCTTTCACTTCTTTGGTTAAGTTTATTCCTAGGTATTTTATTCTTTTTGATGCAATTGTGAATGGAATTGTTTTCCTGATTTCTCTTTCTGTTGGTTCATTGTTAGTGTATAGGAAAGGTACAGATTTCTGTGTGTTAATTTTGTATCCTGCAACTTTGCTGTATTCTGATATCAGTTCTTGTAGTTTTGGTGTGGAGTGTTTAGGGTTTTTTATGTACAATATCATGTCATCTGCAATAAGTGACATTGTAACTTCTTCTTTACCAATCTGGATTCCTTCTATTTCTTTGTTTTGTCTGATTGCCATGGCTAGGACCTCCAGTACTGTGTTAAATAGCAGTGGGGAGAGTGGGCAACCCTGTCTAGTTCCCGATCTCAGAGGGAAAGCTTTCAGCTTCTCGCTATTCAGTATGATGTTGGCTGTGGGTTTATCATATACGGGCTTTATTATATTGAGGTACTTGCCCTCTATTTCCATTCTGCTGAGAGTTTTTATCATGAATAGATGTTGAATTCTGTCAAATGCTTTTTCAGCATCTATGGAGATGATCATGTGGTTTTTGTCTTTCTTTTTGTTGATGTGGTGGATGATGTTGATGGATTTTCGAATGTTGTACCATCCTTGCATCCCTCGGATGAATCCCACTTGGTCATGGTGTAAGATCCTTTTGATGTATTTTGAATTCGGTTTGCTAATATTTTATTGTGTATTTTTGCATCTACGTTCATCAGGGATATTGGTCTCTAGTTTTCTCTTTTGGTGGGGTCTTTGCTTGGTTTTAGTATTAGGGTGATGTCATAGAATGAGTTTGGGAGTATTCCCTCCTGTTCTATTTTTTGGAAAACGTTAAGGGGAATGGGTATTATGTCTTCCCTGTATGTCTGATAAAATTCTGAGGTAAATCCATCTGGCCCGGGGGTTTTGTTCTTTGGTAGTTTTTTGATTAACACTTCAATTTCGTTGCTGGTAATTGGTCTGTTTAGATTCTCTGTTTCTTTCTGGGTCAGTCTTGGAAGGTTGTATTTTTCTAGGAAGTTATCCAATTCTCCTAGGTTTCCCAGCTTTTTAGCATATAGGTTTTCATAGTACTCTCTAATAATTCTTTGTATTTCTGTGGGGTCCGTCGTGATTTTTCCTTTCTCATTTCTGATTCTGCTGATTTGTGTTGAATCTCTTTTCCTCTTAATAAGTCTGGCTAGAGGCTTATCTATTTTGTTTATTTTCTCAAAGAACCAGCTCTTGGTTTCATTGATTTTTGCTATTGTTTTATTCTTCTCAATTTTATTTATTTCTTCTCTGATCTTTATTATGTCCCTCCTTCTGCTGACCTTAGGCCTTATTTGTTCTTCTTTTTCCAATTTCGATAATTGTGACATTAGACCATTCATTTGGGATTGTTCTTCCTTCTTTAAATATGCCTGGATTGCTATATACTTTACTCTTAAGACTGCTTTTGCTGTATCCCACAGAAGTTCTGGCTTTGTGTTGTTGTTGTCCTTTGTTTCCATATATTGCTGCATCTCCATTTTGATTTGGTCATTGATCCGCTGATTATTTAGGAACGTGTTGTTAAGCCTCCATGTGTTTGTGAGCCTTTTTGCTTTCTTTGTACAGTTTATTTCTAATTTTATGCCTTTGTGGTCTGAAAAGTTGGTTGGTAGGATTTCAATCTTTTGGAATTTACTGAGGCTCTTTTTGTGGCCTAGTATGTGGTGTATTCTGGAGAATGTTGCATGTGCACTTGAGAAGAATGTGTATCCTGTTGCTTTTGGATGTAGAGTTCTGTAGATGTCTGTTAGGTCCATCTGTTCTAGTGTGTTGTTTAGTGCCTCTGTGTCCTTACTTATTTTCTGTCTGGTGAATCTGTTCTTTGGAGTGAGTGGTGTGTTGAAGTCTCCCAGAATGAATACATTGCATTCTATTTCCTCCTTTAGTCCTGTTAGTATTTGTTTCAGACATGTTGTTGCTCCTGTATTGGGTGCATATATATTTATAATGGTTATATCCTCTTGTTGGACTGAGCCCTTTATCATTATGTAATGTCCTTCTTTATCTGTTGTTACTTTCTTTATTCTGAAGTCTGTTTTGTCTGATACTAGTATTGCCACACCTGCTTTTTTCTCTCTGTTGTTTGCTTGAAATATCTTTTTCTATCCCTTGACTTTAAGTCTGTGCATGTCTTTGAGTTTGAGGTGAGTCTCTTGTAAGCAGCATATGGATGGATCTTGCTTTTTTATCCATTCTATTACTCTGTGTCTTTTGATTGGTGCATTCAGTCAATTTGCATTTAGGGTGATTATTGAAAGGTATGAACTTATTGCCATTGCAGGCTTTAAGTTTGTGGTTACCAAAGGTTCAGGGTTAGCTTCTTTACTATCTTACTGTCTAACTTAACTCGCTTGTTGAGCTGTTATAAACGCGGTCTGATGATTCTTTATTTCTCTCCCTTCTTATTCCTCTTCCTCCCTTCTTCATATGTTGGGTGTTTTGTTCTGTGCTCTTTTTAGGAGTGCTCCCATCTAGAGCAGTCTCTGTAAGATGCCCTGTAGAGGTGGTTTGTGGGAGGCAAATTCCCTCAACTTTTGCTTTTCTGGGAATTGTTTAATCCCTCCTTCATATTTAAATGATAATCGTGCTGTATGCAGTAGTCTTGGTTCGAGGCCCTTCTGCTTCATTGCATTAAGTATATCATGCCATTCTCTTCTGGCCTGTAAGGTTTCTGTTGAGAAGTCTGATGATAGCCTGATGGGTTTTCCTTTGTAGGTGACCTTTTTTTCTCACTGGCTACCTTTAATACTTTGTCCTTGTCTTTGATCTTTGCCATTTTAATTATTATGTGTCTTGGTGTTTCCCTCCTTGGATCCCTTGTCATGGGAATTCTGTGTATCTCTGTGGTCTGAGAGGCCATTTCCTCCCCTAGTTTGGGGAAGTTTTCAGCAATTATTTCTTCAAAGTCACTTTCTATCCCTTTTTTTCTCTCTTCTTCTTCTAGTACCCCTTTAATATGGATATTGTTCCATTTAAATTGGTCACTCAGCTCTCTTAGAATTCTTTCATTCCTGGAGATCCTTTTATCTCTCTCCTCATCAGCTTCTCTGCGTTCCTGTTCTCTGTTTTCTAGTCCTTTAATGGTCTCTTGCATCTCGTCCATTCTTTTTTGATGTCCTTCCAGAGCTTGTTTTTTTTCTGTATTCTCCCTCCTTAGTTCTTGCATATTTCTCTGCAAGTCCATCAGCATGGTTATGACTTTTGTTTTGAATTATTTTTCAGGAATACTGGTTAAATCTATATCCCCAGTTTCCTTCTCAGGGGAAGATGTAGCAGATGCCGAAGCTGTGTGGGTTAGTCTTGTCTGGATCAAATTTTTTTGCCTTTTCATGTTGATAGGTGCTATTGACTGTCAGCTGGGAGAGCCAAACTTTCCACTTGCTACTGGCCTTTCTTTACTGGGACAACTGCAACCCCTAGTGGCTTGTGTTGTGCAATTGTGTGTAGACTGGGTCTTTTTGTCTTGCCCAGCCGGTATGGAGGAAGCTCCCTTTTGAGGGCATGGCCAGTCTTAGGCTGCTTCTCTGCTGTGGCCGTGCCCCGGAGGGGTAATGGACCAGGGGCTGTTTGGCTGTTTACCTCCGTGAGGGGTCTCAGAGCTCTTGCCCAAGGGGTTAGTGCGCCTGGGTTTCCCTTGAATTTCTAGCTGCTGGACTGTGACCTGGGTTGTTTCGGTCCAGCTGTTGCGTCCTTGTCCCTTTAAGAGTTTCAAAAAGCACTCACTTTTCTTTGTCACAGGGACATCAGCTTCGGAACCCGCTCAGAGGTCTTGCTGCCCTGTTTCCCTAGTTTCTAGCCCTCCATGCATGCACTGTGTCTGCACTCTGGTGCAGGTGGCTGCGGCTGGGTGTTCAGCAGTCCTGGGCTCCCTCTCCCTCCCCGCTCTGACTCCTCTCCTCCCACCGGGAGCTGGGGTGAGGGGCGCTCGGGTCCTGCTGGGCTGGGGCTTGTATCTTACCCCTTTCACCAGGTGCTGGGCTCTTGCACGTGTGGATGTAGTCTGGCTGTTGTCCTATGTCTTCTGGTCTCTCTTTTAGGATTAGTTGTATTTGCTGTATTTTCAAAAATATATATGTTTTCAGGAGGCGATTCCCACTGTCCTACTCATGCAGCCTTCTTGGCACCACCCCCCCCTCTAGATTTCTTATATTGATTTCTAGTTTAATTCCATTTCAGTCATAGAAAGACCTTTCATCATTTCAGTGCTCTTATGTTGATCAAGATCTCTTTTATGGCCCTGACCATCTGTGGTCTCTCTGGGTGACAGTCCCATGTGCATTTGAAAAGAATGTGCTATTGCTAGGAATATTGTTCCATAGAGCTCAATTAGATCAAGTTTAATAGAAGTGTTTAATTCTTCTACATCCTTATTGAATTTATATCTACTTTTTTTCTATCAACTACTAAGAGTATTGAATCGTTCAACTGTTTTTTTTTATTTCTTTATTCTTCCAGTTCTATTAATTTCTGCTTTCTTTTCTTGAAACTCTGTTATTAGGTGCATACATATAGGGTTATTGCATCCTCTTGATCAATTAATCACCTTATAAAATTTTCCTCTTTAACCTTGGTAATGGTTCTTGTTCTGAAGTCTTGTTTGGTCAGTGTTAATACAGACACTGCCATATTTCTTTAACTAGTGTTTTTATGGTTTGCATTTTCCATTATTTTACTTTTAAACTCTTTATGTGTCTACATTTAAAGTTGGCTTTTTATAGATAGCATATAGTTAGGTTTTTTGTTTTTAATCCTATCTGACAATCTCTGCCATTTAATTAGAATGTTTAGACCATTAATATTAAATTTAATTATTGATATTGCTGTGTTTAAATGTTCTATGTTGCTATTTTTATATCTCTGTATTACATCATTTTATTTCCCTTTTCTTCCTTATTCTATATTCTTTAATTATTCTATTTATCTACATATGTATATTCCTTTTTTTAAGTTATTATTTTATTTGATTTATCATATTTGAAAAAAAATTGGTAAATACTACTTCAACTATATTTTTGTTCTGTCATTTCTCTCCTCTCCTGCTGAGACTCCAGTAGCACACATATCATCTCATTTCTTGCTGTACCGCAGATTGTTAGTATGTTTTTCACCTTGATCTTTTTCCTTCCTTCATTTTGTGTAATTTTTATTGATATCCATCCAAGGTCACTAATCACTAATCTTTTGTTCTGCAGTGTCTGTCAAATCATCTCCTAACTCCATTCATTGTATATTTATTTCACAAGTTACATTTTTTTTTCACCTTCAGAATTTTCCCTGGCATCTTTTTTTATACCTTCTACTTCCCTCTTCTTTATAGTCATGATTTCTTCTACTTTCTTGAACATACAGAACATATTTATAATAGTTACTTTAGCATATTTGTCTGCTGGTTCCATTACACCTCATTCCTTGTTCTGATTCCATTGTTGACTTTTCTCCTGATTAATGGTTATATCTCCATGCTCCTTTGCTTGCTTGAAAATTTTTATTGGATGCCAGATGTTGTGAAATTTTCATTATTATTTCTTGGGTTTTCTTGTATTTCTTTAAGTAGTACTGGAATTTGTTCTGGTGTGCAGTGAAGTTACTCAGAATTAGCTGGGTCTTTTCAAAACTTACTTTTAAGCTTTGGTAGGAGAGGTCCTAAGCAGCCACAATCTAAGGCTAAATTAATCTCAGTTATGAAGGTAATACTCTTCTAAACTACACTATGCCTGTGCATTTACAGGGTCCTTCTGGTCTGGCTGGTAGGAATACAAATGGTTCCCAGCAGGATATGAACTATAGGAATTATTACATCTACTGCTTTCTCCTACTCCTCACTGGGGTGTTTCTTTACCTGGGGTTGGATAGTTTCCTCCCCCATTGAACAGATTCATATTCAGCTAAATACTATGAGAGTCCTTCTCCAGTCAGCTCTCTCTTTACCTCTCTCTGTGTATCTCTTTGTATCTCTGTCTATCTATCTTTATCTCTCTGTGCAACTCCTTTTTCTCTAGTACTTTGCCCTACAAATTCCAGCTAATATGCCTCACTAATTCCAATCCCTATGTCCTCAATTTGGTGAGACTGTCAGACTTTCTTTGAGTCACCCCTCCCTTTGCTGTGCCCTTGGAAGTTGCCTCCAGGCAGTAAGCTGGTCCAGTCATAGACTCACCTTGTTCGCTTCTCTTCTTTCAGGGGTCACAGTCCTGAGGTGTTTGCTCTCTGATGTCTGGAAATCATTATTTCCCATATTTTGACAGTTTTCCTAGATATATAGGTTAGAAGGGAAATCTGGTCCCAGTTACCAGTTATTCCATATTGACCAGAATCAGACATCACACTATACTATTTTATCAGAACTCATTTCTGCCATCATATCTTACAATATCTGTTAACATAATCTTTTCTCTCTTTTCTTCTCTCTCATTATCTAGGTCAATATTGTTGTGCTCTTTGGAAAGTCTCAGTCTATTTCATGTACTTTTTTTGTTCTTTTGGCAGTTTCCCTAGTAATTATGGCCCATATTTTGTTTTATTTTTACCCATCAGTTTGTTAAATTTACCAGTATTTATATCTTCACCCCAAACTAGATAATTACTCCAGAAAGTTGTTTTTTTTCATTTTTCTTTCCACCTACCTCCTTCCTGCCCCCTGATTGCTGTTATATTATTGTCATCCAGAACTTCTGATCTGTATTATTGTTATATGTTTTTTATCTTATTTGTTTAGACCATGGTAGACATGATTAAGATTTTCTCCTGCTTTCTTCCCATATTGCAGAGCACTGTCCTGTATTTATTTGTCTCTTTTCTCAGATACTTTAAAAGAGAATGATTCTGTAGTGAAATTTATGAAGTCTTGCATGACTGAATATAACATTATTTTGCTTTCATTATTAAATAACTTCTTTTCTAGATCTAAAGTTGTCTTCTGATTTGTTTTATTGCATCACCCTGAATATATTACTCCATGGTCTCCTTTGTCCTGTATTATTGCAGTTTGCTTTTATCCTATGGCAGGTATTGCATTATTACTTTATCAAGATTTATGGGTTTTTTTCTTCTTGTTTGATGCTTTTCTGGTGTACCCAGGAATGGCCTTTAAAAATCTTCTTAGTGTGACATTCCACTAAACCTCTCTTCTAAAGTTCTACATCTTTTTATAAAATTGTTTACAGAAATGATCATTTCCTTTGAGTAAATGGACAAATAGGAATACTCTGCCAAAAGATACATTCTGAAGTACTGAAGAGAAAAGAGATACCAATGTTTTGGGTTAGGTTGACAGGAGAGAATGATACAGACTTGGTCTCATTAAAAGCCGCTCCCATGCCAGGAAATCTGCTACCTTATGGGATTGGAATTGGGTGGTGGAAACTGTGTGGTGTTTTCCTGTGTACGGTTCTTCTGTTCTGCTTAAGGGCCTTATTCTAACTTTGCTTAATGAAAGAAATTCCATCTGTGAGCTGGAAGGTTATTGACTAGTATTTCTAATGTCTGGTCCTGTTTAAACTGTTAATTTATTTTGGGACGGTTATGAGTAATTTAGTAGGAATATGGGAAAGGGCAAATCAGGCAATGTTAATATTTTACCACAAAAATCTGGAACTCTTAAAATACCTTTACCTCAGATTTATGATTTACTTCCTTTTAGAAGATTTTTTGAGCATTCTCTGACAGCTGTTGTATTACTTCCTGGCACCTATCTTCCACCTCTTCCTTTGGACGACTACTCTTTCTCTATTCCCTACAGTAACGGTAATTAATAAATGTGTCTCCTCTTGACGCCAGTGTGCCCTGCCTCAGGTAGTGTTTGAGCACTGTCTTTGACCAAATCTAGGATAATGAGATTCTCTCTCCTGGGAATGTGAATCATGAACAAACCAGTGAAAGAATGGAAAAAAAAGTTCAAAAATTTTGGAGAGGCCCTTGTTCCTGTCCTTCCAAGCCTTGTTTGTACAAATTATCCTTCATCTATGAGCTACCCAATATCCTTCCCATAAATTCCCTTCTTTCCCCTTTGCTTGTGCAAGCCAAAATTTACTGTGGTTTCTTGGAAAGAATTCTAATTGATAACCGGATGTGTTTAAGAGTTGGCTGCAGGAAACAGATCCTCAGAGACAAGTGCAATGTTTGTTGGATAAAGATAAAATGAAAGATATGAAGTCTTTTGTTCTTTTATAGGGAAGAAAATTAGCATTCCAAGGAACAAAATTCACCATCAGCTGATCAAGTGATGGTCTGCTATCATCTGAGATCTTGTGTGCAGCTCTGGGTCTCTAGGTACATGCGGCCATAGCATAGTTTAATGGGGATGATTTAGGGGAAAAAAATCATAGTGTAGGATAGTGATTTTGAATAGGATTGAATAATTTAAAGCAAAAGAATGACAAGAAACAATGTCAAAATTCTTGCCTTATGGCAAAGGATGACACTCCTATGTGAAACTCTTACATGCTCTGCATACATTCAGATCCATGGGTTTGCAATTACCAAAAAAAAAAAAAACCTGAGTAGTTAATATAGAGTTGCTGAATTAAAAGAGTAGAATACACAGCCTCATCAAAACACCTCTTGTAGCACTGGCATTGTTCTTTTCCCCATAGTCCAGGAAAGGAAGAGCAGCTGGCCCACTACCACCTACCTGATGGCTGACACAGCTGGGGCTTGAAGCAGTTTAAGGTAGATGCCAGAGTCCTTGTTCCTTGATACTATGAAAATTCTTCCTAATGACCCCAAAAAGAGCTTCTGGGCTTTCATCTAGATTATTATATTCCAACGTTTTCCCTGGAAGATGAGAGAGGTGAAATCAGGATCTGTAAAAAAGTCCTACTAAACTGATTGGAAGTCAGGACCTGGAAAGAGAAATATCAGTAGACTGGTGACAAGGAAGATTTTCATGGTTTGTTTTGGAAAATATCTGCCAGTGGATCTTGCAGAAAGGACAAAAAGCCTGCAAACCATCTGTGCCCGCTGTGGATGCTCAGCCAAATGTCTCCCCCACAGTAGAAACTGGCAGCCGATCCAGCGGACGAGAAGGCTCCGCTCCTGATGAGAGGCGATTTCTGTGACCATCCCACCGCTTGCTTGGGGCCCCTATGAATACTGTATGTATAGTGTGGCAGTAATAAAAAACAGTACAATGATACGAAAACACAAATTTCCAAGGTGGGCCACTATTAAGTGGCCAGCAGTGGTGACCAGCCCTGAAGTTTTAGAATGACACAAATAGCAGAAAGGAGCCAGACACGTCCCCAAGGGGCAAGTTGTTCACCCTGGACAACTTTTGTCATAGGAGGGGCAGTACAGATTTTTTTCTCATGGATTAGTAACTTTTCTGCTTAGGATTCATCTTTTTTTTTTTGTCTGTTAGCAAAAATGCATCATCGTGATACACTTATTGCTTCATAATGATCAATCAATAGTTCTTCCAGAAAAGCCTTATCAAAGTGAAGGATGTAAGACAGAGAGAAAATCCCCATGAGTTTCAGAACTCACACACACCCTCATCTACAAATAACTTGTTGTATTAAATGGCTCAATGAAGCCTTAATTCCAATGTCAGCTGGATAAAGTTACTCTGCCAAGCGAGGGAGATCATGTATATCCTGAAACAGAAAAAAAAAAAAAGTGGGTGCTGTATTTCCCCAAGTCAAAACACACAGAACTAGTAACCAAGGACTCAGAGATGGGGTGGTGCCTTTTATATTCATACAAAATGACCCGCATTTTGAATATTTAATCCTGCCCATGAATCTGGCATGTGCTGAGTCAGAGGTTTTAGTGGTCAAGGTTGAACGGCTCTACCAGGAGATACACCCTCTTGTGACTCTATATTGGAAGCTGAGGCTCGCCATTCAGCCACTGTGCTCTCCTTAGGAAAGGTGCTCAGGCACTGAGAGTGGAGACTGACCTTTGCTCTCACGAGTAAACAGAATTGCTTTGGGATACAGAATTAAGAGGACATGGTTTGAACCCAGATATTCCTTATGAGCCTCTTCTACTTTCCATCCCAGTGGGTACAATTATCAGAAAACTACTACAGACACAGTATCACAATCACTTATTCCCTTAGGGCATGAATATTATGTCACACTTAGAGGCAAAAACACCCAACCAGCTAAGGGACTGGCTAAAGGGCACAGAAATGTGGAATATGTTGCATAGAAAAAGAGTAAAAATACTAGCTATAGCCTTGTGAGCAGCTGACCAAATAAACATCAAAGTATTTCCAGGTATGCTCCTACTTGCTCTGTCTTTCCTGTCTCTGCGTTTTGACTACTGTCTTATGCTAGAGTTGTGGGTGGTGGTTACATTTATCACATCACCTGTGGATTGTACAATAATGAGATGGAATGACCTTGGGACTAGGAGAGAGAGACCAGTGGTGGAAGCCATGTACAAGCCCCCGCCGCCCAGCCCTTCGGGAATAAGGATGAGTGTTTGCTCGTCAGTACTTTTCACCTTCCCTTTGGTAATGACATGCTCCCTTCCTTTTAGGGACTCCATTTCCTCTATTCTATGAGGTCCCTGTAGGATTTGCAATCCCTTGGCACATGAACTGAATGGGGACAAAGAGGTAAATAAACACCTGCCAATGTGACTCTTGAAGGGCCTGATGCCACATTGCCCAGAGCTGGAGCTCAGCCCTTGCAGCACCCTGAGGACCCTTCTCCAAATGAGTCTCTGTGGCTTCCCCGCTTACTATTCTTGCAGAGGCCTTATAGTTGGACAACTCCTGGGAGTTTGTGAGCTTTCCCATAGCCCAAGTTCGTTTTTAACACTGGGGATCAAAAAATCTAACTTGACACCTTTTCTTGATCTATTTCATAGACTCTTATACACTGACACCATTCTCACATCCTGTTGTCTCATACTTCCTCCTTATTCTTTTGGATAAGGCATAAAATTAGACTGGAAATTAGATATAGCACAAGGTAGCCATTGACCTGGGCAAGTCACTAGTCTCTAGAGGCATCAGAGTCTTCATGTACAAAATAAGGTGATTTTTACTCTGCCTCGCTCATGGAATGGTTATGGAACTAAATTATGAGTCATATGAGATGATATTTAGAGAGACATAGGTACAACATATGGCACTTAGAGGCACAAATCTAATTAGGACAAGCTTTTATTAGAAGGCTGTTTCTCTGGATTTACTCTCAGTTGGCACCAGAATATTGCCCCAAAATGGTTGGGCTTAGTCTGTCCAACCCAGGTACATATTCATTATAAGACTGTCTCCTATATGAAGACTTCCCCAGTGACCATGCACTTCTTCCTTCCAGGAGAGCAATCTTTGTTTTTCTGTTCTTTGCCTTAGAGTCTCATAGCATTTTGCACCATCCACACACCACACTACAATTCAATACTTGCATGTCTTTCTTTCACCAGTTAAAAGTTGAAAGTTCTTTGAAGATAGTCACTACATCTTATTTATCACTGTACACTCTTGCATTCATTCAGTTTTTAAATTAAATAAAGAAATTAAAATGAAAGGTTATGAGGACAAAGGAAAGCTAATAATGTCAATACTAACTTTCCCCTTTGCAGCACTGAACATGATGTTAATGAATGCTGCACTGCTGCACTGCTCTTACTGGCAATGGGTGCATGGTACCCTCCAGAAGGTGTTACTCTCAGCCATGGTGGGAACGTTTAGAAGGAACACTTTAAAAAAAAGAGGCTCCAGTATGGTTTTTCATATCAGGGCAAATATAAGCACAGTTCATTTTACTGTACTGTTCTCTACTGCACTTTGCAGATAATATGTTTTTTTACAAATTGAAAGTTTGTGGTAACCCTGCATTGAGCAAATCTATGGGTGCCATTTTGTCTAACAGCATTTACTTTGTGTCTGTGTGTCACATTTTGGTAATTTTCACAATATTTCAAACTTTGTCATTATTATTAAATTTGTAATGGTGACCTGTGATCAGTGATCTTGGGTGTTACCAGATATTGTTTTGGGGTGACACGAACCATGTCCATATAAGACAGCAAACTTAGTCAATAAATGTTGTACGTGTTCTGAGGGCTCCACCCACCAAGTGGCTCCCCCACCTCTCTCCCTCTCCTCAGGCCTCCCTATTCACAATATTTAAATTAGGCCAATTGATAACCATACAATGATCTCTAAGTGTCGGAGTGAAAGGAAGGGTCACACGTCTCTCTCACTTTCAATCAGAAGTGAAGAAATGATTAAACTTAGTGAGGAAGGAATGTTGAAAGCTGAGATAGGCCTCTTACAGGAAACAGTTGGCCAAATTGTGAATGCAAAGGGAAAATTCCTAAATAAAAAAATGCTACTCCTGTGAACACATGAATGCTAAGAAGGGAAACAGCTTTATTGCTGATATGCAAAATATTTTAATGGTCTGGACAGAAGATAAAAATTGCCTTAAGCCAAAGCCTAATCCAGAACAAGGTCCCAACTCTCTTTAATTCTATGTAGACTGAGAGAAGCTACAGAAGAAGAGCTGGAAGCTAGTAGAGGTTGGTTCATGAGGTTTAAGGAAAGAAGCCATCTGCACAGCAAGAAAATGCAAAGTGAAGAAGCAAGTGCTGTTGTAGAAGCTGCAGCAAGTTATCCAGGAGACCTAGCTGAGATCATTAATGAACACGCAACACTAAATAAGAGATTTTCACTGCAGATAAAACAGCTTTCTGTTGGAAGAAGATAGCACCCAGGACTCTCATAGCTGAAGGGAAGTCAATGCCTGGCTTCAAAACTTCAAAGGACAGGCTGACCCTCATTAGCTCTCAAGAGCTAAGCAGTGGTGACTTTAAGTTGAAGCTGATGTTCATGATCATTCTGAAAATCCTCGGGCCCTTATGAATTATGCTAAATCTACGCTGTGTGTGCTGTCTAATATAAACAGAACAATAAAGCCTGGATGACAGCACATCTACTTATAACATGGTTTACTAAATGTTTTAAGCCCACTGCCGAGACCTACTGCTCAGGAAATAAATGATTCCCTTCAAAATATTACTGCCCACTGACAATGCAGCTGGTCACTGGAGAGCTCTGATGGAGATGGACAATGAAATGAAAGCTGTTTTCATTGCCATTAACACACCATCCATTCTGCAGCTCATGGATTAAGGAGTCATTTCAACTTTTAAGTCTCTTTATTTAAGAAATACATTTTGTAAGGCTTTAACTGTCATAGATAACCATTCCTCTGCTGGGTCTGGGCAAAGTAAGTTGAAAACCTCTGGAAAGGATTCACCACCCTAGATGCCATGATGATCATTCATGATTCATGGATGGTCAAAATATCTGCATGAATAGAGGTTTGGAAGAAGTTGATTCCAACCTTCATGGATGAATTTGAGGGGTTCAAGATCATTGGAAGAAGTAATGGCAGATGTGGAAACAACAAGAGAACTAAAATCCGACCTGGGCCTGAACATGTGACTGTTCAGTCACATGCTACCATCTCATGAAACTTGAACAGATAAAGAGTTGCTTTTTATGGAAGAGTAAAGGAAGTGCTTTCTTGAGAAGGAATCTACTCCTGGTGAAGATACTGTGAATTTTGTTGAATGACAACAGGATTTACAATATTACAAAAACTTAGTTGATAAAGCAGCATCAGGGTTTGAGAGGATTGACTCTCATTTTAAAAGAAGTCTGTGAGTAAAATGGTATCAAACAGCATCACATGCTAAGAGAAGTTATCTGTGAAAGGAAGAGTCAGTGCATGTGGCACACTTCATTGTCTTACTTTCAGAACTTGCCGCAATCACCCAACTTCAGCAGCCAGCACCCTAATCGGTCAGTGGCCATCAACACTGAGGGAAGACCCTCTATCAGCAAACAGATGATGACTCACTGAAAGCTCAGATAATGGTTAGCTTTTTAACAGTATTTTTTAAATTACATACTTTCTGTAGACATATGCTACTGCACACTTAATAGACTACAGTATAATGTAAACATAACTTCTATATGTACTGGGAAACCAAAAAATTCATTTGACTCACTTTATTGGATATTTGCTTTATTGTGGTGGTCAGGAATGGAAGCCACAATACCTCTGAGTTATGCCTGTATTTTGTGGAAGAGTTTGATAGAAAAATCACCTTTCTTAATGACATCAGGAAACATTCCCAGTGCTACTATGGCTACCACACAGTGTCACTACAAACCGTAAACACCTAGACTACCCCTGTGATGACCAGAACACAGGGATTTATTACTGGAATAGTTCTTTTAACATTGGTTGTAAGCTGTATTCCAACCATCTGTGGACTGTACCAGTAAGTAGCTTATCCTGGCACTGCTTTCTGAGAGGCCAAGGTTAATATGGTAAAATATTATGGAACTTTTTTCCACACGAATCTGCGTAATATACAAGAGAGTTTTATTTACTTTGTGCATGTGAACTTGGTTCGTTGAGACCAGGGTCCCATAAATGGGGGAATCAATAGTATCGACCAGAGCAAATTGATAGACATGTCCCTTAGTATGGGGGCTAAGAAACACGTTAAGAAAAAGGTTTTAGATTCTCTTAAATAATGTTTATATGAGTTGCAAGATCAAGTAAGATCTCAATTTGAACTAACTTCTCTGTTCCATTAAAGGAATAAGCAATAGTTTAATTATGGGATTGTGGGATAGCCAACTTTTTATTTAGTTTCACTTTAAAACCACTCTGAGTCAGTCTTTATCTCTAAATACCGTTTCTCAGAAATTGAGGGAAATGATGTTTGAACAAGAGGCTGGGAATATTTTAATTTAAGCTTAAAGTTTTAATTTCAGCCCTATTTTTGTTCAAAGTAATTCAGAGTACATATATATATCACTGTCATATATTTGCAATGAAATCTTGATAATCAATGTTGATTTTACTCTGTCTTGGTAGAAACAGGTGTCACCCTATGCAAATTAAGATCAATGTAATTTGATAGAATGAAAAGAGCTTTAGCATGAAAACAAACTTAACTTCAGTCTAGGTTCAGTCACTTAATAACAGTATGACTTGAAGACCAAGTCTAAGTTTTGGCATCAAAACAGTGAGGATTTTTAAAATGCTGATTGGTATTTTGGAAGGATTAAATGAGAAAACCAGAAGTAAAGGTCTGGCTCATAGTCATAGCTGATCAATTTTATTTTTGCTTTTATTATTGTTTTCTAAGAAAGGAATGGAAGGAAAAAAATCATAGGGCTCAAGAGCAAGTAGGTGAGAGAGTAGCCACAGATCACTGGAAGGGAAAATAAAAATATGTGGGACCACATTTTAGTTTTTCCCATTTAATGGGGGAGAAGGAGTGAAAATGATATCTTCTCTGGTCTTATGTGAAGTAGACATGACTGCCTGTCAGTTGTACCTTGCCTGACTTCCAAAACCTCCATCACTGTGCCAGAGCTTCGGTGTTCTAGGCAATGGCTAAATGTATATTTCTTGACATTTGTTATATGAAATATGACTTCTATTTAAAAGGTAGAAAATGTGATTTTCTTTTAGCTTTCATGATTTAAGAAAGAAGTCTCCCCTTGTACAATGTTAAGAAAAATGAATTTCAGTGTTTTTAGGTGAGAAAGTATTCTCTATTTTAATTTCACTAATTAATTTTCACTAATTAAATTAATAATTCACTAATTTAATTCCAGTAATTAATTTCACTAATTAAATTAAATTTCGATTAGTTAGTTAATAACATAATCCTTTCTTAAAAATTTCAAATTCATGAGACATCTATTAATACAGGGCTCACTTTTTGTTTAGTTTATTGTATTTTTTTTCCCAGTCTGTACCATGATCTTTGATATGTATATCAGTTTTCTATTGTTTCTCTAACAGAGTACCACAAACTTAGTGTCTTAAAACAACACAAATATATGATCTTACATTTTCATAGGTTACAAGTCTGACAGTACTCATTATGCTAAAATGAAGGTATTTCTGTTTATTTTACCAAAGGGTTGTATTGCAATCTGATCTGGAGACTCACAGACAAAGACAAAAATTATTTCCTTGCCTTTCCAGGTTCTAGAGGCTGTCTGTCTGCTTGGCCTGTGGCCCCCTTCCCTCCGTCGTCAAAGCCCGCAATGGTGAGTGGCCTCTTCCTCACACAGCATCGCTGTGACTGCTGCTTTCTTGTTCCACTTTTAAGGACCTGTAAGATTGTATTTGGCCCACCCAGATAATTCAGTATACTCACCCAATCTCATTGCAAAGTTCCTTTTGCTACGTAAGGTAACATATTTATAGATTGCAGAGATTATGATATGTATATTTTTCAGGGAAAGGCCTGTGAAATTTCTGTGCTGTGCTTGCTTGCTTTTTTCTCTCTCTTTCTTTCTTTCACTTGACATATTTTTAAGACCTTTATACTTGTGTGTGTGTTGATTTAGTTCACTACTTCTATGTGCTGTCTGGTGTTCCTTCTTGTACATCCACCATATTTTAATGATCCATTTCCCTATTGACAGACATGTAGGTGGCCAATATTTGCAGTCTCAAACAAAACTACTATGAACAACCTTATGCATATCTCTTTGTAATCAACATGAAATTTCTCTGGAGTATATACCCAGAAGCAAGATTAATGGGTAGAATACTACAGGCATCCTTAATTTTCATTAAATACTGCCAGAGTTCACTCCCACCTCCCATAGTGTATGAAGATTATCACAAACCTTATCCTTGCAAACACCCCATGTTATCCGATTTTATAATTTTTACCAATCTCATTGATTCACATGGTTTTCATTTATGTTTTATGTAATACTCCTCATTTCAGTGTAATGTACATACAAAGCAAGGTACATATCCTAAGTTTACAGTTCAATCAATTATCACAAATTAAACATGCTTGCATAAGTGACACCCCAAAAACAGACAGAAGGTTGAAAACCCTGCTTTTAGTCACTATTCCCTCCAAATGGAGCAATTACTCAGATTTTTATCTCTATGGAATAGTTCTCCAATTAATTTAAATGAAATCACAGTGTTTTTTTTTGTTTGTTTGTTTATTGTCTGTTTGGTTCTGGCTTCTTTTAACCAATGCAGTTTGTGAGATTTACGCATGGATTTGTGTGTAGCAATAGTTGTTCATTCACATTGTCTTGTAAGGTTTACGTGATTCAACGACAAGGTCTAGCGTATGGTAAACAGCCTGTAGGTGACAACTGCTGTCTCTGAGCTTTGGTGTTTCTCAACCCCTGTCTCTCGTAGCCCTTAGCTACGCAGCCCCTGAAATGGGGCTCTCGTACAAACTGCTTTCCTTGTCAAGTTCAAAGTCATTGGCCCCTGACTGCCTCTGTCTTTACCTCCCATAACTCAGCTCCACATCATTTACTGTTAACTCATATCAACTGTTCCTGTTGCCTGAAATAACTTGTCTGCTGTGATAAGCTCCTGCAAATTCATTGCATGATTTATTTCTCTGTTCTATTATAGATGTTTTAGCATATTATGAATACTCTTGCAATAAAAATGCTGGTAGATGACCTTTCTTGAACATATCTATTCATTTTTAATGGGCCCAAACCTGGTGGTGGAATTGATGGGTCCAACCGAGTGAATTTGTTCATCTTTTGTAGACATCACCAAAGAGTTTTCCAGAGTGGTTATACCAATTGCTACTCCCACTATCAGGATATGAGAGTCTAAGCTGCTCCACATCGTTGTCAATGTCATTCTCTGACTTTTCTGTTTTTCCATTCTGGTGGATGTACAGAGGTATCTTATTGTTCTTTTTAATTTCCAGTCCCCGAATGACTAATGAAGTTGAACACTTTCTATATGCTTATTGATACTTGGATATTATCTGTTTTGAATTGACTGTTCAAGTATTCTGCCCATTTTTATTAGGTTGTTTGCCTTTATTTTATTGATTTGTAGTAATTCACATACTACAAATAGGAATCATTTGTTGTATACATCTATGTAACAAACATTATCTCTAACATTGATTGTATCCTTAGTTTTATCCCCCTTTCTCATATGATTTTTTTTTGCATTTTTCTCTTTGGTCTTTCTTATTATAGATCTATATATTTTTTGTTCTTTTAAAAAGTGAGTTGTAAAAATTTTCTTGTATCTTTCTATATACTTTCATAAATTTCTACTCCAGTTTTTATTATTTCTTCCCATCTACATTGTGTGGGGTGGGGGGGGAGTTAATTTGCTGTTGTTTCCCTAACTTATGAAGATGAGTATTTAGAACTCTGGTTTTCAGTTTTTCTTCTTTTCTGGTCTAAACTCCCTTATAAGCAGAGCTTTAGCTACATCCAATATGTTGTCATGTCTTTTATTTCTCATTGATTTAGTTTAAAATATATTTTAATTTTCTTTATGAGCTCTTCTTAAGCACATAGATTATTTTAAAGTACATTGCTTAATTTCCAATTATTTGAGGAATTTTAATAATTATTATCTTGTCATTGAATGTTAACTTAACATCAGTGTGGCAGAGAACAGTCTGCATGATGTCAAACCTTAAAGTTTGTTGAGTCTGGCTCTTTGACTCAGCCTCTGTCCAGTTTTTTTAATGTTATATGTTCTTGAAAAATAATACAGGTATATTCTGTAATTGTTTCATGCAATGTTTTGCGTTTGTCACTTCAGTTACATTTACTAATCTAGCTGTTAAAAGCTGCTACATTCATACAGAGATGCTGTTTGTTCAGGATATAGTTTTGCTCTACTAGTTATTGAAAAGATGCAATAGATTTCTAACTGCAGTTTTGCATTTGACTAGTTCTCCTTTTAGTTTTGCCTTTGCTTAAATATTTGTGTACTATAGCACAGGTATATAAAGAGAAGTAAACATGTCCTAAATGTCCAGTCTAATAAGTGTTCACAAACTGCACCTACCCATGTGGTCGTTTCCCAGATGAAGAACAAAATATCATTGTCATTCAAACACTTAATATTATTCTCCCTCCCAGTAATTTCCTCCTAAATGGTAACCATAATCCTGCCTTCTAACAGCCTAAAAATTTTTTACATGTGTTTTAAATTTCATTTGCTCATGTAGTCATGCTTTGCATTCCTTTGTATATGGTTTCTTTGGATGAGCATTATACTTTGAAATTAACCCATGGCGTTTTTAGTTGTTATAGATGGCTCATTGCCACTGTTGTATAGTATTCCACTTCGTGAGCACAGTAAGATTTATATATCTGTTCTACTGTTGATGGGCATTTAGGTTATTTCCCATTGGGTACTATTTCCAGTAGTACTGTAATAAATATTTTGGTGAACATGTGCATGAATTGGGGGTGGATACGTACTTAGAAGTGGAATTGGTGGATCCTGTGGTTTTCCCGTGTTCAGCTTTAGTAGGTACTACATGAGAGTGTTGTAGAGTGGCTATATCCATTTACATGCTCATCAGCAGAGCATCAGGGTTCTGACTGTGCTGCTGTGCTCAAAACAGTGGTTCTTGTCAGACTTCTTCATCTTAGCCATTCTGGCAAGTATCTAATGGTTCTCACCGAAGTTTCAATTTGAATTTCTAGGAAAGTTTAACACTCATATGTATGGATACTCTTTCATGATGTATCTGGTTATTCTTTAGCCCATTATCAACTGTGTTGTAAGTGTACTTAATGCTGAAATTAAGTTTTTCTTATTGATTTGTAAGAGTCCTTTATTCTGAATATGGGTCTTTTCTTAAGTATAAGAATCATGAATATATTCTCCCACTTCATGTATTGCCTTTCCATTCTACTAATGGTGTATTTATAATATATGTTATTTTCTTATAATATAGCCATTTCTTTTTTTTTCTTATATGGATAGCACTTTTAGGGCCCTATAAAGAAATATTTTCCCATAAACAGGGAATCAAGATTTTCTTCCATTTTTCTCCAAATTGTGTATAGTTTTACATGTCACATTTAACATATGATCAGTCTGGAACTGATTTTTTTGATGGTTTGATATAAGAGTCAAAATACTTATTTTCATACGACAGTCTTCAGTGTCACCTTTACGAAAAATCAGGTGACCACGTAAGTGTGAGTCTGTCTGTGTGCTCTCTATTCTGTCTCACTGGGTAGTTTGTGGATCCTTGCATCCATACCACACTCTCTTAATTATCATATTTTTGCAATAGGTCTTGACATCTTGTACTATATGCCCTTTTTACTACATCTTTAAAATTACCCTGGATACTTTTAATTTGCCAACCTTATTAGTGAGAATAGTATCACATTATTATTTTTTTTTCTGATTGCTATGAGGCTGAGCTTTTCCTATGTAAATGGAAAATTCACTTAACCTATTCTTTACTTAGGGGAAATTTTCTCTCTTCTCTGTTTAGTATTGGTACAAATTAGGTCTTTCCATGTTCCAGATAATAACTCTGTCATTTTTAAAGGTTGTATATACCATTTCCAGTGTGTGCTTTGTCTATTCACTCTTTGATGTACAAAAGATTAGACATTTTGATACATGGTCAAATTTATCAGTTTTTACTCACAGACTATGCTTTTGTGTCAGTGTCATCTTTAAGAACATTATATTTGCTTCTAAATTTTTTAAAACTTGCTTTATACAGGTAAGCCTTGAATCCACCTGGTATTGATTTTTCTTTGTGATATAGAATGAGACTCCAATTTTATTTATTTATTTTCCATAGAGTTAATCAATTCTCACATTTATTGATGAGTTTATTCTTCATTGACTTCTCTGAAAATGATCTCAATTATTTCAGTCTTTGTGTATACTTGCATCTATTTCTATGCTTTCTATTTTATTCCAGTAGTCTATTTTTTTAAACTTTCATCAGTATTTCTCAACTTTAACACTCCCTTAATTTCTGAAACTTCTAATGATTTTGATCTCTGCTAGGGCAAGTGTCTCCATGCAGTAATATTAGTTGTAAGGTATTTATGGAGCAAAGGGATTTTCCATTCTTATTTTGAGATGCCTTGAATCATAAATAGGTATATAAAAATTGTAAAGTAATTTTACTGTAATTTCTTTATTTTACAAGTGAAGACCCTGAGAGCTAAAAAAGATGAAATGTTCTATGACTCCTGATTCTCAACTTATCTCCTTGATTGTGTAAAAAAAAGCAAAGAAATTAGGTATATAAGAAATTATATTGCTTTAATTTTCTGTGATTCTCTCAGAAGAAAGAAAATAATTGTGCATTTTTTCTTTGGACAAAAACATTGTCCAGGGAACTATTTCATATAAAAGATTAATTAAAAATCATTAAATCCAGTAAAAGAACACTGATTTGTCATTGGTAAAAGTGGATGTTAACAACAGGTGGACCAATCACCACCATGTAGCTGAGGGCAATTACCTCATTTGTCAGTTGAGTGGATTTGTCTGGTGAAGTTTAGGTGCTAGGTGATTTTTAACTCTCTATAATTTTATTATTACATCTTGAAAAATAGTGGATATTGCTCATACTGGTAGGAAGAATGAAACAGCTTTGTCGTGAAAAATTTGTGAATAATTATAAAGAGTTATTTTGAAACTAAGATCAAGATAAAGAACTAGTATTAAAAAACAACCAAATAAAAATAGAAACCAATATTCAAATATCAGATGGGATCCTTGTATTGCTGATTGCTTATACTATTGCATAATTATGTTTAGAATAAATAAAGGCAATAAATAGTGAATTTATAATTTAATTCACTATTTCCACTGCACGAATTGTTATTACTTCTAGTTGGTTGTAATGATATTTTTAAAAACCTGTTTTAAAAAACCTTAAAACAAAAATATTTTCTACTGGAATTATTTCATGAAATCAATGATAAACTTCTTTAGAAAATGAAGTTTGGCTATATTGTGAATTTACACCATTATAGGAGTTTACTCCTTTTACTATATGTGTCAAACAATGGTACATTTCATCAATATTTAAAACCATGAGATGTTGTCATGGGATAATGAATAGGGATATTCAATTTTATTGGAATTACATAATAATCAGAAAATCCTGACTCACACCAAGTAACTAAATAGTTTGTCTCAGTTATATGTAGGAACAATAAAATTTAACTTCCTGTCTGCAAGAATAGATCTAATGAACAAAACATGTTTTAAAACAAAAGGATTGTTTTTAAGCATTGATATATACAAAATGCTTTTTGACTGAATTGTGAGTTATAATCTAAAGAACTAATGAAGTCAGTGTTTGGGTGTTTGAAAGGTATTTTTCAGGTTTAAGTATTCTCTAGTTCGTTTTGAAAGTACTGGATAGATGGTGTCCTTAAGGTCCCAGAAAAATGGTGAAGAAACCTACATAAAACATGTAGAAGAAAAGTTGGTGAAAATACATCTTCATGAACATCTAGATGTGAATGGCTGGAGGCAAACTAGCAGAAGCTGAACGAGTATTATCAATATTGTGAAGAGAGAAACAGAAAGAATGAATAGGGCATCTGTGAGGCCTAAAAATAATAGAACCCAAATGGCTAAGATATTCTCCCTGCAAAGATCAGGGGGCAATTTGAATATAGTAGCTAAAACTAAGGCTATTAGTTTCATTGGAAAGAGGTTTGTGGTAAGATCTGAAGTAGCAGAAGCATTCTATGCCTTTCCCATGAAGTCTTAAAATCAACAAGCCAAGATTACCTTCTCAAATAAAGCCAAACACTAAGGAGAGAATTTATTTGGATCTACATTGAACAGGACAAGACAAAGGAAAGAGAAGGCCCAGATAGAAGTGGGGAAGGGACCAGTACCTGAATATCTCTGCACACATTAAACTATTTTTGATGATTTCATAAAAGCAAGACAGGCTGGGTCTGTGATTTGAAGCTGGAAATCCCTCCTGATCCAACCCTACTTCTTAAAGTTAAGGAAAATTTAAATTACATAAAAATTGGAAAAGAAAAATATTATGTTTGGAAATGCTTTTGCATTTGAATCTCATACAAAAATACTACAAGGAAAAAATGCATGCCAAACACATGACACTATAAACCACTACTTCAAAGTATGCTAAAATAGACTAAGAAAATAATAGAAGACATGAAAAGACAACACAAATTACAATTAGGAAAATGCAGAAGTGAAATTTAGAAATCAAGAAATAATTAGAATAAAAGAAAAACATGTCAGAAATTAACATTAAACTGAAAAAAGCATAAATGGAAACTAAAACAACAGATTGATCCTCAAGATAAATGAAAGTTGAAGAGAAAGAATATTAAAAGAAGTATGAAAAAGAAATGACACATCTCAGGATTTGAAATAAAATTTTAAATGTTTAAGACATGCAAAGAAGATCCAACATACATATGATAGAAATTCCCAATGGAAAAAAATCAAAGGACACAAATAATATTAATAATAAAAATTTAAGAAATTGAGAAGTAACTAGAATGATCAAAACACTAAAACTTAGTTTAGTAAAATACAATAAACCTTAAAAATACTCTTTAATATCCACACACAAAAAACAAATAATTTATAAGGGAAAGATCATCATGTCATCAGACCTTCTGAATAGCAACCCTTTAATGTGAGATGACAGTGCTTACTCAAGGAAACATATTCAAGGAAATAAAATGAGAATGAAATATATTACATTTTGACAAACTGACTTTCAAAATAAAAGTGGAATTAAAGTTATTAAAATGCAAAATCCCAGAGAATTTTAATCTTAATGAGACTTCCCTAAGGAATCTGCTACAGAATCAGCTTTAGATTACCAAAATAATTGAGAAGAAACACATAAAAAACTATGAGTCATTATAGTTGGAACTAAGAATAAATAAATTATGGTTGTAAGAAAGAAACTATAATGTATCATAGGAGTGTGCTTTGACAAAAAATATACTTCAATAAGTAAAACATAAGAGGGCAATGGGAAAAGCATACCGAAATTTATAATGCCAGTTATTGCCTGGAGGCAAAATAATATTACTTAAAATTATATACTATAGGTGAGGTTGGAATAAGAGAAAAATAGCTTATTAGCTATTTTCAATCTTAATAAAGCACCAATAGAAAATAATTTTTGAAATGATAACAGAAAATGATATATTAAAGTCAACAAAGGAACAAAAATGTAAACCTCCCTAAACAATGATAAAAATATCCTCTCCTCCATCTAAAGGGTGATATAGTATGGATATTTGCTCTTTCTAAAAAATAATGAAAGATTAACATTAAAATAATTAGTTAATTAGTTAACCTATCAGAGAGGTAGGGAATACAGTTGAGAGAACAAGAGTAGAGTTTATTCTCTTTAAATGTGACTTATTTCATGATTTCTCTTGAAAGTATAAATATTTTATATAAAAATTAAACAATATCAAATATTTAAAATTTCTAAAATTTTTGTTCATTAAATGAATAAAACCAAGATATGTCATAGGAGGCATAGAAAGGGATTCGTCTAAGTCATTTAGAACATGTTCATTTGATAATACTATGTATTTCACAGAACTATTTTTACAAGAACTTAAAAATAAAAATTTATACAATTTTAAGTAATCATTATCAGTGGTAGTTGTCAGTAGTATAATTTTGTTTCACTGTGTGTAATGTGGGTTAAAATTAATGAGTAATTATGTGTTAATTCTAGCCTCTCAAGTGTCCTTGACAACTGGAATTGTTCAGCATTGAAGAGTAGATAAAAAAGAAAGACAGAAGTTATGTAGAAATCTTGTAATCCTTTCACTTTAAAATATCTATATATTCATTACTTATTCAATGATTGGATCTCCATCCTAAATTAATTCATGAGTTCTTGAATATTTTTCTGTACCTCCATGAGCATGTTTATGATTTTTATTTTGAAATCTCTTTCAGGAAGATGTATTAATTCAGTCTCACTTGGTCCTTTCTCTGGTGTTGAGCTTTTGCTTTGAACCCCAGTTCCTCTGATGTTTCATATTTGCATGTGGTGACCTCTAGGGCCCAGAATCTCTACTCTCTGGAGTTGCTCAGCCCCTGGAGCGATGTCGGGGGTCACAGGGGAGGGGTGCTGGTGCCTGGGGAGAGGAAAGAGCTATTTCCTGTTTCCCAGCTGTTATTCCTGTCTCCACTGCCAGAACCAGTGGGCTGAATACACAGGTGTAAGCCTCTATGCTTTGTGTTTGTAACTGCTGTAGGCAGGGCTTCCCTCTGGTTGGCCTGACACCAGGGTAGGGGCTGCCAGTTTGCGAGCCAGGTGCCGGATAGCTGGGAGGAAGGCACAGCAGGCTGCGTATCACAGTGGGGGGCCTTGGAGCTGCACAGCCAGCCAGGGGAGGAATGCCTGAAGATTGTTTTAAGGTCCCAACCTGCTAGGCAGAGTGCACCTGAACAATCTTGTCCACCTGTCCTCTCTCCTGAGCAGCAAGCTCTGTGCAGTCCTTGCCCCTTTAGCAGCCCTTTCACTGTTAGGAAGTCTCTCAGACTGCCTGCCCAGATCAGCTGGATATGAATCCCTGTTTTTCACAAGCAGCTGGAATCTCTATCTCTCCAAGTATTCTGCCTGTCTTAGCTTTCCAACCCCACTAATCACCAGAGCACCATGCAATGTAAGTTCATGCTCCCAGAGCAGATCTCCAATGCCAGGTGTTCAGCAAGGCCTCCACTCCCTTCCTGCTCTGTTTCTCTTCCTCCCACTGGTGAGCTGGGGGAAGGGCTTGGGTCCCACCAGGTCACAGCTTTGGTATGGTATGTTACCCTGTTCTGTGAGGTCTGCTCTTTTCTCCAGGTGTATGCTGCCTTCTTTCCTGTTGCTCTTTCAGGATTAGTTCTATTAATTATGTTTTTGTATTATATATGGTTTTAGGAGGAGATCACTGTCTCACCTCTCACACTGCCATCTTTAATCCAATAAATTTCCTCATTACTTATTATATCACAAAAATATTTCTTGACCTGTCCAATGAAGAGAACTAGAAATGACAAATAACTCAGAAACAATAGGTACACTTAATTCCCATATTGTAGTTGCATTGCAAGGAACCAGGGCATTTGGAGAAATTTCTGATTTCAGATTTGGGGCAGTAAGTGTGTAAGTCTCGAACAACGTTGCAGATTCAACAGCAAGGAAGTTATCAATGAGCACTAGAGTTGGGTCAAAAGAATTCAAAGTACAAATTTGAAGAGACTCTCATGGCCAAAATTGAGACAATGTGCAATAACTACAAGAGAGTCAGAACTTCAAGTACATTTAATCATGTTTTCAAAATCATTCCAAACAATTGATCACCATTGGAGAATGATGATGAATCAGCTCTTATTTTTAAGACTGTTAAATACAGGAAAAGACTCATGCATTTATCTTTCCCTTTCAACATGAACTATACTATGAGGTAAACAAATAAAGAGGGTTAAGCATCTCTTTAAAAAGTATTCCAGCTAATAAATGAAAAAAAATTATATAAATAGAACATTTCAGTTTTGCAAAGTATATGCCATTGCGTATATATATCAATGTATATGTACTTACATGGTTTTGCAATCTTTTAAGTGCCTAATGGATCTAGGTCTTGAGACTCAACTGCTACTAATATCACTAACTGAGGGGCAGCTAGCCATTTACATTGATAAAAGAGCTCAACATTCTCTCTAAGGTAATGATGCCAGAAACCAAACAATAAACAAAGAAACCTTAAATTTGATCAAGATTCTAAGTCCAGTTATCCAGTTATAGGATGTGCAGAGCACAGAGGACCATGTTAAAAACCATAAGGATGCAGTCTACAAAGTCTAAGCCAGGGCAGTTCTATTGGAACACATTTCTTGATCAAACAAATTCCAAGGAAAGAGAGAGAGAGAATGTAGGAAATAAAAGAAACTTAAAAATGTCAAACAATTGTACTATGTGGACATTATTTAGACCCTGGTTTAAAAACAAAATATGAATATAAAATAAAAGGTCTTTGAAATTTAGGTCAAATAAAATTTAAACTGTCTGCCTATTTGATGATACTGAGAAACTATTGTAAAATTTTTCTATATCATGATAGTGTGGCTAGGTTAAAAGAAGAGCCCTCATATTTTGTAGATATGTGGCAATTTTTACAGATGAACTTACATGATGCTTGATATTTGCTTTAAAAAATAGGGGCAATGGAAAGTGGGTGGGAATTAAAATGAAAGAAGTTTGGCCATGAATTGGTAGTATCTGGTTGGTGGTACAGGAGGGTTCATTTTACCATTCTATGTGGTTTGTATATGTTTGAAGTATTCCACAATTTTTAGTTAAAATAATAGTAATATATATGCTGATTTTGAGGACAGCAGAGTGCATAAATGATATACATGAAAAATAGCCTCCCTCCTAAATCTCCTTGGATCTTACTGGGGATATTTTTATTCTTCTTTTCCCAGGAAAATGCTTTCCTTTTGCCATATTTGCTCAGAGGTTCTCAGCCTCTTCTCATCAATCTTAGCATCTCATTTATTGCTTATTATTTTATCTGTCATTCATAGAGCTTGTCGGCCTTTCACTGTGTTTATTATAATAGAACAAACCCTATCCCTGGGACCATCTGGAGTTCTGCTCTTTAATAGCATTTCTTTCAACACTTAACCAACCCAAAGTGGTTGGGAGCATGCCCCCAGGCTAAAATAGACACCTATTTCATGGCCAAGCTCTGTCAAATTTATTTATTTGCACACTGTGAGCTCAATTTGTTATGGGCCTTTGGTTAGATCAGTGTGTTTTAATTGGCACTAGACATGCACTGGGTTTAAATATACCCTTGACATCCCTAATTGCAATACTACGTAATGCCCTGTTTTGGTAAACACCTGCTTTAGGGCAGGCATCCCATCCAAACTTCAACGTCATCTGCCAGCTGTTTCTAATAGACAACACCAGTCACTAGGCTATAAATGACAGTCATTTTAAGTCCACTCTAATCATGGAAACTCTGAGGATTTAAAAGGAAAATTTGACTTATTTAGCAATAACTTGAAATCATGAAGTAGTCTATAATGAATATGAGCTCAGTTCTATTCTGCCAAGTAGACTGGTGAGCAACAAAATAATAAACTTCTAGACAATGGGGAGAATAGTGCCATACTAAGTTTTAAACAAACCTAGTGCCATTTTTTTCTTAGGTTTTAAAAGCAATTTGATTCTTTAACAGCAAGATTTTATTCAGTTTTTCTGTATTAGAAATATTTTATTTAATTTTTGCCAGTATGACTCTACTGCAGGATCCAAAAAAATTGGAAAATTAGATTTCCAGTTATATCAAACCATGAACTTAATCATTGTCCTCTAACTTGAGATGCACATTTCCTTGAAATTGATCCTTTTAATAATTTTACCACAGGTTCTTTCTTCCTGATGACCTTGGCAATTTTGATCATAGCAAGGTCATCCAAATGTTTACATGGAGTTGCTAAGTTGAAGGAAGCAACATTATATTGTATCCCTAGAGGTACATAGAATACAATGAGACTAGTGCTCCTTGGAGTTGTCCAAAGTGGTGGCATTGTTATTTAGAATGTATAGAAGCAATAGCTCCTGAAGTATCCTGAATCTTTGTGTTCCTCCAAAATTCATATGTGGAAGCCCTAACCCCCAATGTGATGGTATTTGGAGCTGGGACCACTGCAAGGTGATTAGGTCATGAGGGTAGAGCCCTCAGAAATAAGATTAGTGCCCTTTTAAGGGGATGAAGAGATCAAAATTCTTCCCTTCACCACATGAGGATGAGAATGAGGACACAGTGAGAAGACAGCAGTCTATGAACCAGTAAGCAGGTCCTCACCAGACAACAGACCTACCAGCACAGAGATCTTGGACATCCAGAGCTATGAAACACAAATTTCTGTTGTTTAGAAGCCACCTAGTCTATGGTATTCTATTAGAGCAGGTTGAATGAACTAAGACAGCTGCCCTGAAATGGATTAAGTTACTGTTCCAAGTTTCCACAAAGTCTCTAGGAAATTTTCTAAAACACACCACCTTCTCCAATGGTGAATCATTTTTGAACTTTACAGCACATTTTCCCTTAGATTGAAAACATAGATTTTTTAAACAAACTTAATTAGAGGTAAAATGTTTTTGTAACCAAATAAGAGACTGTGATATTTAAACTATAAAGATTCCTATTTAAAAGTAATTGTTGATTTGTTTCCAAGGCTGTGAGGAGAATAAAGTAGAATTTAAATGGCAGGCTAGAGAAAAGAGGTCAAATGTTGCCACAGGCAAATGGAACGTGAAGTTCAGAAGCTTCCTTGCTACACCGGACTCCAAAGCTGTTATTTTTAAGAGGGTTTTAAATTTGGCAATCAAAATTCTCCCATCCTTAAATGAAAAACAGTGAATTTAATGTAATGCTCTTAAAAATAAATATACTCAAGTGGGTGTTTTAGCTTCTTTAGAGCTGGATTATCTGATTACCAACTTCAGGAAGAATAAAAAAATGCATCTGGGAAATGTTTTTCAAAGTGAGGACTTGGTTCTCCTCACACGTATTTCCTTTAGCTTCATCGCAGAAAGCTATAGCTACTTCAGATATTTCCAGAAAACTCCATTATTGGCCAATGAATGTTCCCATTTCCCATACTCTCATACATGTTCATATGTTTGTGTATCTTCCGTTGGTTGAATCTCAGCTTCATGGTTTTCTGTAGTTGGCTAAAACCTAAAACAGAAGTACCCTCAGCATATAATGTCTAATATGATGAACCTGACAGATCTGTCACATAAACCTCTGAAGGGAGGAGACATTCTCTTTTCTTTTTCTTTTTCTTTTTTTTATAGTATCTTCCTTATCTTAATGATAATCAGTACTTCTGCTTGCTGATCAAGCTTGGGAGAAAATTTTGGTCCACCTATGTGTAACTACGGGGGTAAAATATGTTCCCAGCCCGGGGCCAATAAACCTTTGAAACTGAAATCAATTAAAGGGAGAAATAAAGTGGGAGGAACCCGTTTATTACTTACAAACAGTGTCTACTCTTGCTCGCCCATGTCTCTTGTGATCCAGCTACTAAAGGACCCCACCAAACCTTTCTGTACAGGTGCATGCTGGCCCCCCACCCCCTTTGTAATCACCTATTGATATGGAGATGGACAACTTCTCTCCAACCCTTGGAAATACCTACTGATACAGAGATGTACTGAGGCCAGGCAAGAGATTCTGGAACTGTTGCAATGTTCCCACACTATTAATCTACTAAGTGGTGCCTGTGTATTAGTATACACAAAATCTCAATAATCCTTAACACATCAGCTATGCTACTTAAGTAGCTGTTTATCCACATTTCCTGTAAACTTTGGTCTGTAAACCAGGAGTAAAACCAAGTATTAGGCTCTAAAGTGCTGTGAAAGAGTAAAAAATGCTAATGATTATCCTTAGGATTAGTGAAACTCTCCTTCTCCTGAATAATTCAGAATCATTGCCTCTGAGCTTAATACCCTAAAAAAAAAAAAAAAAAACAACTTTCTTGCCTCTCCTTGTACTTTCAGGGTCAAATACAATACAAACTTCTTAACATGAAATAAAAAGGCCTTTGACAATATGGTTCTAATATTTTTTATCCAGGTTTCTGATATGAGAGAATAGATTTCAGTCTAATAAGCAAGAGAAATTTCAACAACATTATCCAAAGATGGGACTGGCTCCCATTGTAGGTGGTGGATTCACTTTCAGTGGATGGCCACTTGGCAGTGCATTTTCAGATATGATGGGCATGTGAATGGAAAAATAGCATAGTAGTTAATACATGGTCAAGATTCAAATAATAATTGCTCTACTTACTGGATTCCTGCACTTAGACACATTACTTCAGTGTATTTATCATCATACTAACTTCATAAAACTGTTGAGGATCAAATCAAATGCTATACATAAATGGGATAATCATATAATTTAACATCCATATTGATTACTGTGGAGAATGAAGAGGTGATTATTAATAATTACATCAAGAAAACAGGTGTTCTATCCTGGGCATTTTACATATAAAACATTTTTAAAAATTCTTGGCACCAACAAATGATGAATAAATGCTTGCTCTTATTATGGTTGTGGTATTACTATGGTTGTTTTAGTTGTTGACATGAAAGAGATGACCCTTTTGGTTTCTTCCCAAACTTGGGATTCTAAGATATGCAAGTAAATAGCTGTCATTCACGAGCCCTAGTGAATCCATTGCCAAGTGATACAGCTCAGGAAAGAGCTGAGAGAGAGATGGTAAGTATGAATAAATATGTTTATTTCCAGAATCAGTGTGTTTGGATTTCAGTGCACTAAAGAAGCATAAAATGGAGATCACCTCTGTCAAATCTGTGGAGGAGGCCACTTTATCACGTTGGCAACTTTCTTTTTTCCTATCAATGTTGTATCATAAAAGACAAGAAAATTGTGTTCATGTTCTCTGTTATGACATGCACTGACATGATTGATAGGAAGCAACCTTTATGTTGCATAAGAGAAAAGAAAATAATGGCACCTTACAACCAATCAAGAGTGGCAGGCACAGAAGATCTCTCTGAGTCTCTGCAAGGGCCCAGAAACATTTGTGTTCTTTCTCCTCCAGCTAAGAAGGTAAAAGATGAAGTCACATTTTTACAAGGCAGCGTGGAGTAGTTGGGAGTATGCTAATACTTTTTATGTTGCTGTTGTTAAAGGATAATTTTCATAAAAGATAATACAATAACATTCAGACAGATATAAATAGAATGTTTTTTTAAATTTAATTAATTAATGAAATGAGGCAACTGGCAGATGTCAAATCAATTCAAAGGAGAATTAAAAGAACAAGCATATGTGTAGATCAGGACTCTGGAGATGAATTAAAAATGGAAGGCATATCTGGCTTCTTCCCCAGTGGGAGGGGAAAGTCAATTGACCTTCTGATAAGCAGAATTTACATGTCTATAGAAAGGAATTATTTCGCATTATTATCGGTTATCTATAATTAACAGTGCTAGTTGTAAGAAAGCTCTTATGAGTCAGATAACTCAGAAGTGAGCTCTAGACTAAACTAGGATTTGGCAAACTATAGCTGAGGACCAGCTGCCTGGTTTTAGAAATAAAGTTTTATTGGAACACAATCATGTTCATTTGTTTATGTATTTCTTATCTTGCCCCATGGCAGAGTTGAAAAGATGCAACCTTGGGGCCTGCAGACCTAAAATATTTACTCTTAGGCCCTTTAAGGAAAAGTTTTCTGGACTTTGCTGTAGACAATGTTTAGGTTTCAACAGAAGCACAAATTTTTCCCTAAATTGTGTAGTAGTAAAAATAGAATTTGGGAAATAGAGAAATCTGGGTACAAATCTGAATTCCATCACTTAATAAATATATCATTTTAGGCAAGTTACATAAACTTGCCTTTTAGGGGCCAATACTACCTGTAAGCTAATAGCCTTAAGTTACTGGGCTTCTCATCATAAGAGAGTTGGCCATTCATGCAGCAGGCAGCAGAATCTGGCCACTGTGTTATTCTTTGGGACAATGAAGAGTCACCAAGTTTATCAACCCTCACAATGAATTGGGGATTAGGACATCAGAGACCCAGCCTGGTGAATTTGGAAAACTCTCAGATCTCTCTGGTTGTCAGTTACTTTATCTCTAAAGTGAAAGTGTTGAGCTAGAGGCAGAGAACTGCTAGTGCCCTTCTAGGCTCTGAAATTCTGTGAAATGATGCCACAATAGCTTCTTTGTCCTATCATTTTGCAGCTGAGAGAATAAAAGGGAAAATATGACCGGAAATTGTGACCATATGGAGGCAAATTCTTTTTCTTTTGGCACAATGCCATTGCTTCCTTCTTGTTTTCTAACAGGTATTCTTTTTGGCAGAAGATGATGTCTGATATGATTTTTGTTATCCATCCACTTTGCTCCTTATAGAGTTAATAGAGTTCTGAACACAGTGGCACTTAATATCCAATGAAGATAGAAATAATTCTTCAATGATGATTATCATTAACTGTTCTTAATAGCATCCTGGGAAGCAATGTCAGTATAATTGCCTTGGTTTTACAGGTGAAAAATCTGAAGCCTAGAAAGGGTGGAGCCACGTTTCTAAAGTCATACAGTTAGTAATTAGCAGAACTGGGAATAGAATTCACCATCCCAAGTCCTGGGATTTTGTTCAAACAAAACTATGATGACATCCTGCCAAGGGACTGGTAGCCTTGGGGAAAGACATTCCCCTGAAGGGGACAGAGGCTCTGTATCGCCACCTAAGATCATTGAGTAGAGCGGGCTCCTGAAAAGTCATTTAATTCTCATTCATTCATATATTTTCTCAGTTTTTATGATGATTCCTATATCAAAAGTGTCGTTGTGATTCTAGATACCTTCTTAACATGGCTTTGTAATTCTTGTGAGAAATGTCTAAACTTAAAGGCATGCTCTAACAATGATGTTAATGAGTTAAAAGTACTGGTGATTAAGAAAGTAGGTGGCAGAGGAAACATGACTTACTTCATTCACTTATTGAATAAATATTTATTGATCGCCTGCTACCTGCCAGGTACTGATCTAGGCATTAGGAATACAGCCACAAGCTAACATTCCTCTTCTGATGGACTTTACGGTCTGATGGGAAACAGAAAATAAATAGGCAAATATATAATATAAAGTTACTATTAACAAACACAATAGAAAATCACAGAATAAGCCCAGGAAAAGAGAATAGTGTTTCGAGAGTTTACTATTTTTACATTCAGTCATCAGGAAAGGCCTTTCTAGAGAGGCGGCATTTGAGAAGAAGTCTAAATGAAGTTAAAAGGTGATGCCATGAGAGTGCCTGGAGGGTTTGGTGTAGTACATGCTCAGTGCGTTCACGGGTTAGCAAGTAGGTCAGTGGGGATGGGACATGTAGGGATGGACACATGGGGAGAGTGTCAGAAAATCATGTTGCAGAGAAAGCTGAGCAGGCTCACAGACCATGGTAAGAACTTTAATTTTATTCTAAATTAGAAGAGAGAAGGGTTTGAGGCAGAGAAGGAATGTGAACTAATTTATATTTTACTTTTCCACTCCTATGAGGCCATAGGGAATGGACCACAGTGAATGCAGAGAGAAGAGAGACTTCAGAGGGCATTGCAGTAGCTGAGGGGATAACTCTTGGGTGGTTACTGTGGAAGAAGTGGACAAAGTTTGGAGATGAGCTATATTTTGAAGACATGGTCAATTTATGTTCTAATGCATTGAACGTCAACTGTGAAAGATAAGGGTCAAAAATGATTGCAGGTTTCTTGGCTTAAGCACCTAAGTGACACAATACAATTTACTGAGCTGGAGAACATAGATGAGGAAAACTTGGGGAAGGATGCAGGATTTCATTTTAGGACAAGAAAACCTGGGGATGTTTATTTGGAATCTTAGTGAAGCAATTCAGTAGGCAGTAGGATTTGCGATTTTAGACTTCAGAGTAGTTGACACATTTTTAGACATGTTTTTGGAGTCATCAATATGTAGATGGTACTTAAAGATATAAAACCTGTCAAGATCACACCTAGAAACTGCACCCTGGGGCACTACAATATTTAGATGCTGGGGAGGAGTGGAGGAAGGTCCATATAGTAAACTGAGGAGGAAAAATCAGGTGAGTATGGGATCCCAAAAGACAGGTGAAGAGTATTTCAAAAGAGAGCATACTTTCTTGTGTCAAATGCTGTTGAGAAACTGAATTCAAATAGAACTGTTAATTGGCTGTGGACTTTGGTGATGTGGACTTTGGTAATGAGATCCTTGGTGATTTGACAAAAATGGTTTTAGAGGAGAGGTTGGAATAAAGACTTTCCTGAGATCATTCAAGAGGGAACTGGAGAAGAGACTTTGGAAAAATACCAAAAAAAAAAAAAAAAGTTTTTTGAGTTTTCCTAAAGAAAGAATAAGAGAAATAGGGCAATAACTGGATGGTGATACCAGATAAAGAAATAAGTTACTTTTTAATATTGTAGCTAATACATCATGTTTGAATGCTGATGGGAATAATGTATTAATGTAATAAAGATAGGCCTTCCAGGCAGGGGAATGAGAGATTGATGGAGGTGAGAGCGAAACTTTATAGGACCAATGGGTTAAAAATTCTTGTGGGTTTAAAAATTCAGTGGATTTGTTTCCTGGAAGGAGTGAGTTGGAAATACAAGAGATAAGAAAGTGGGAAGCCCGAAGTTGAGGCCTTAATAGACAAGATCCAAGGGAGTCGGATGAGGCTGTTGTTTCCCTGCAGGTCACATTTGTTGATTCATTGATCCTAACCGGACAAATGTTGTCTCTCTTGTCAGTTTTCATCATGAACACTCAAAATACATTTATCTGGAATAAAATGTAAGTATCATTACAAATATCCCTATTTAGAGCTTGTTGATGCTTTAAACATTAAAGCATTCTGCAATGGATCAGGTAAAGGAGAAGGAACATCGCTGGAGCAAAACCTGTGAGTAGGTTCCACAACCCAGGCGGATGGACTTCTCGGCTTATAGACAACACAGCATTCTCACAGCAGGGAGGCTGGAGTACATGGAAGCAATGATAGGCAAGTTGGTAAATTTGGAAGCAACATGAAGATAGGCAAACTATGTCCTGATTGTAATTTTCTCAGTGAAATGAGATGTCAGAGCTCCGGAGAAGGGAGAGCGAATAGAGAGGGAAAACGGGAGGATTGCTAGTGAGGTTTGCGGTCATAAATAAAAGTGAGGTCAGTCAGCACAGTTATGTGTAGAACAATATTAGGGTTTTCTGTTGAAATAAAACAATTTTTATTGAATTCCCACTTCATCTTTTCTTCTTTACTGCCAAACAACATAATATCTTCAGGAAATGAGGAAAGGATTTTATTTATGTGAAAATTGGATGATAAAATTAGGCAGCCCACATCTCCTCCCCTTTCTGGAAGCAAATAGACTCTGTACTTAAACTAATTTCTTTGCTTCAATTGAAGGGCTTTTTTCAGATGCATTTCTTCTTTCAGAAATATGCATATTAGCAGACTTTCCTTTTATGTTTTGAGAGGAAATAACTTTTTGTATTGTATAAGTCACAATATTCATTATGCGAAATGTAGAAGAGTCCATTTAAAATGTAAGGAAATAAAAATCATTGGTGTTCCTATCAGGCCGTGATAATCACTGGTAATGTGTTAGTATATTTCTTTTTTGGACTGCCTAGATTAACAGATTTATTTCTCTCCTAATGGGACCACACTTTAAAAAGTTTTATTATCTATGTTTTAAAATGTAATAATATATATTCTAAATGTTTTTCAATGTCATTCTTCTGGAATATCATTTTTAGTGAGTTCTTCTGTTCGATATTCCCACTCACATTGTGCAGGTTCTTCATCAAACTGGAGAATTGATTCTAAAGTTCAGTGGAAGAGGCAAAGTAAAAGACTATTGAAGAATATTTTGGAAAAAAAAGGAATAACAACAAAAAAGTACATATCCTTTAACCTAGCAATGCATTTCTAGGATATGTTTAATAGAAATATCAGTACTTCCGCAGAAGGACACTTGTATAGGGAAACTCACTGCTGAGTTGCTTCTAATACTTCAAATTTAGGAGTCACTCAAGCGTTTTTCAGTAGGTGACCAGATATATAAAAGGTTTCTAAGATATATTGTCTAGCAGAAAAAATATCAAATTTAAGTGTAATTTGTTTAATGAAAATGAAATAAGGAAGAACAAAGCCTTCTATATTTAAAAGGCATATAAAAGAAAGTTCACAAAGCTATCCACCCCAGTAATAACAGTCATTTTCTTTGGGGCAAGAAGTCATTTTCTTTGGGGATTGCAGAAGGACAAATGGAGCAATTATGTGGGAAATCATTGCATATTTACTCTTTATTTGTGATTGGTTTACATTTTTATTTTGAGAATGTGGTTATTCATTATTTATCAGTTATTAATTATGCATATATTTTTTATAAACGGTATCTAATACATTTTATAAAGCACCAAAACAAAAGAATTAACAAAATAAATTTTTTGGAGCTTGCGATAGCTACCTTTACCAGGAGTATGTGTATTTATGATGGGGCAGTTGAAGTATCATTGAATAAGTGAGTTTTAAGTTAAGGTGCAAAGGATTAACACCTGTGAAAGGCAAAAATATCAGAGAAGCAGGAAACAGTATGTGTGTGAAGACTCAGAGATAAGAAACCACATGGCACATTTGAGGAACAGAACTAAAGAATGGCTGAAGCATCAAGATCAATGGAAAGACTAACATAAAATAAGGGTGGTGAGATTAACATATTTCAGATTATAAATGGCCTGTGCTTAATCCATGGTAAAGTTTGGAGATCTGATGAGACAGCAGAAATGAAAGAGTTTTAAAGTTCAGTAGTGACATGATCAGATTTACATTTTAAAATTTCTAGTGCTTGAGATTGGAAACTGGATTGGAGGAGAGCCTATTGTATGGATAAGGAAGGCCAGTCAGTCTAAGTGAGGCGCGTTGGTGAAGTGGACAGGATGGTAACAGTGGATACAGAAACAAATGGGTTGATTCAAGGAATATTCATAGAGAGAAATCTACAGAAATTGCTGGTAAGTTGGATATGAAAGAAAAGACAATAACAGTAAAGCTTTATGCTTTAGTGAAGAGGCATATGTAAAACACATGGAAAGGCTAAAAGTAAAACAATGAAAAAATTCAGGCAAGTACTAACAGCATCTAAATATTTAAGTTCTCCAGAATGATAAGAGTCCTATTTATTTTTCTAGTTTTATTGAGCCATTATTGACATTTAACATATATAAAGTTAAGGTGTACAATGGGATGACTTGATACTTAGGTATATTGCAAAATGATTTTCACAAGAAGGTTAGATAGCACCTCCACCTCTCATATTACTACGACTTCTTTTTGTGGTAATACCGTGTAAAATCTGTTCTCTTAACTACTTTCAAGTATATAATGCTTTTTTGTTGATTATAGTCACCATGCTGTACATTAGAGCTCCAGAGCTTCATCTTAGAGCTGGAAGTTCATTCCCTTTGACCAACATCTCTTCATTCGCCCCACTCTACGTCCTCATGCAACCACTATGCTGCTCTCTTTTTCGGAGTTCAGTTTTTTTAGATTCCACTTGTGAGAATCTTTGATACTTGTCTCTGTCTTATTTCACTTAGAATGAGAGCCTCAAGATTTTTCCATGTTGTCACAAAAGGCAGGATTTCCATCTTTTTTATGGATGAAAATTACTCTTGTGTGTGTGTGTGTGTGTGTGTATGCGCATGCTACATTTTCTTACATTCATCCTTCAGTGGACATTTAGGTGTTTCCTTATCTTGACTATTGTGAATAATGCTGCAATGAGCATTTCATTTACTTTTACTTCATTTACTTTAATAACTTCAGAAGTGGAATTCCTGGATCATATGGTAGTCCTATTTTTAAATTTTTGAGGAACCTCCATACTGCTTTCCATAAGGACTGCACCAATTTACATTCCCACCAACAGGGCACCAGGGTTCCCTTTTATTCACATCCTTGCCAGTCTTTTTGATAATATCCATTCTAACAAGTGTACGGTGTCCTAAGTTGTGCTTTTGATTTGATTCCCCTGATGATCAGTGATGTTGAGCATCTTTTTATGTACTTGGCCATTTAGATGTCTTTAGAAAAAAATGTCTATTCAAGTCTTCTGACCATTTTTAAAAATAGGATTATTTGTTTTTTAAATATTGATTGATTCTTATTGTTTTATAAATTATTACTGAGTTCCTTATATATTTTGGATATTAACTCATAATCACATATGTGTTTTGCAAATATCCCTCCATTCCATAGGTTGCCTTTACGTTTTGCAGATTGTTTCTTTTGCTGTGCAGAAGTTTTTGAATAGTCGTACCTGTTGATTATTGTGCAAATCAAAAAAAGTCTTGCAAAGACAATATTGAAGAGCTTTTTCCCTAAGTTTTAATTTAGTAGTTTTATAGTTTTTGGTCTTATATTTAAGTCTTTAATACATTTGAGTTAACTTTGTGAATGGTATAAGATAGAGGTGTAATTTCATTTTTTTGAATATCCAATTTTCCCACTATTTATTGAAGAGGCTGTCCTCTCCCTACTCAGTATTTTTGGTACACTTGTCAAATATTAGTTGACTGTGTGTGTGTGTGGGTTTATTTCTGGGCTCTGAATTTCATTCTTGATCTATATGTTGGTTTTGTGCCAGTACCATAATGTTTTGATTATTACAGCTATGTAATGAAGTTTGAAAAAAGGAGTTATGATGCCTTCAGCTTTTCTTTCTTATGATTGCTTTGTCTGTTAAGCTTCTTTTGTGGTTCCCTATCAATTTTAGGATTGTTTGTCCTTTCTGTAAAAAAATGCCATTGGAATTCTGATAGGACTTGTACTGATATTTTAATATTAGTTGTTCCAATCCATAAACACAGGATATCTTTCCATTTATTTGTGTCTTATTCAATTTCTTTCATCAATATCTTGTTATTTTCATTGTACAGATCTTTTACCTCTTTGGTTAAATTTATTCTTCAGTGTTTTATTATTTTTTATGTTATAAATGGGATGTTTTTATTTTTCAGACCTTTGTTAGTATGTAGAACCAATTTTCGTATGCTGATTTTGTATCCTGCAACTTTAGTGAATTTGTTCATTAGCTCTAATAGTTTTTTGGTGGAAAATCTGTAGGATTTTCTACATGTAAGATCATATCATCTGAAAACAGAAAATTTTATTTTTATTTTTCCAATTTGGATGTCTTTTATTTTTCTATCCCACCTGACTGCTCTAGGTAGGATTTCCAGGTGTTGAATAAGGGTGGTGAAAACGGGCATCATTGTCTTTTTTTCTCATATTAGAGGAAAAGCTTTCAACGTTTTACTATTGAGTGTGATGTTAGCTGTGGATTTGTTGTACATGGGCTTTATGTGTTGAGGTATATCCCTTCTATACTCAAGTTGTTGAGAGGTTTTATCATGAAAGAATGTTGAATTTTTTCAAATGCCTTTTTCTGTACCTATTGAAATGGGCATATGATATTTTTCTTCCAATCTATTAACATGGCATATCACATTTAATGATTTGCATATGTTGAGCCATCCTTGTATCCCAGGTATAAATGCCATTTGACCATGGTGTGTGATCCTTTTAATGTGCGGAATTTGGCTTGCTAGTATTATATTGAGAATTTGTGCACCTGTAATGCAAATGCATCTATAATGCTGGTCTCTTAAATGAGTTTGGAAATGTTCCCTCATTTTCAATTTTTTTCAATTCCTCTTCTTCAGCTTTAGTTTCAGAAGGATTGGTGTTCTTTTTTAAATGTTTGGAAACTTCACCAGTGAAGCCATTATCTCCTGGACCTTTCTTCGTTGGGAGGTTTTTAATTACTGATGCAATCTCCTTATTGGTAATTGATCTGTTCAAAATTTCCAGTTCTTAATTTTTCAGTTTTGGTAGGTTGCATGTTTCTAGGGATTTATACACTTTTTCTAGGTTATCCTATTTGTTGGCTTATAATTGTTTATAATAGTTGCTTAGGATCCTTTGTTTTTATGTGATGTCAGTTTTAATATCTCCTCTTTCGTTTCTGATTTTATTTGAGTATTCTCTCTTCTTTTCTTAGTCTAGGTAAACGTTTGTCAATTTTGTTTACCTTTTCAAAAACTAGTTTATTTCCAATGGAAATAAAGTTTTGCCATGTTTTGTTTCCATTTTCATTTGTCTCAAGATTTCTTTGATTTTTGTTTCGATTTATTCTTTAATTCATCGAGTGTTCAGCAACATGTTGTTTAAATGCCAAATATTTGTGAATTTTCTGGTTTTCCTCCTGTTATCGATTTCTAGTTTAATACCATTGTGTTCAGAAAAACATGTTTGGTGAGATTTCAGTCATCTTATATTTGCTAAAGTTAGGTTTTTGGTCTAATATATGTTCTATCCTGGAGGATGTTTCATATGCACTTGAGAAAAGTGTGTATTCTGATGCTTTGGGATGGAATGTTCTGTATTTGTCTATTAGTTTCATTTGGTCTATGAAGTACTTCAAATCCAGGGTTTCCTTATTGATTTTCTGGTTGGATGATTTATGCACTGTTGAAAGTAGAACATTGAAGTCCCCTGCTATTGTTGTATTGTTGCACATTTTTCCTTCCAGACCTTTGAGTATTTGCTTAATATATTTAGGTGTTCTCATATTGAGTACATAGATATTTACAATTATTATATCTTCTCGATGAATTCACCCAAGTATCATTACATAATGACCTGCTTTGTCTCTTGTTACAGTTTTCAACTTCTATTCTGTCTGATATAAGTATAGCTACCTTTGCTCTCTGTTAGTTTCTACTTGCATGAAATATCACTTTCCATTCCCTCACTTTCAGTCTTCATATGTCCTTAAAGCTGAAATATATCTCTTGTAGACAGCACATATCTGAGTCTTGTTTTTTAATCCATTGAGCCACTCTGTGACTTTTGATTGGAGAATTTTTTCAGATTACATTTAAAGTAATTATTGCTAGATAAAGTCTTACTAATGCCATCTCACTATTTTCTGGCTGGTTTGTACTTCCATTGTTCCTTTCTTCCTCTTTTGCTGTCTTTCTCTGGGAGTTGATGATTTTCCACAGTGATATACTTTGATTCCCTTCTCTTTGTCTTTTGGGTCTCTATAACAGTTTTTATTTGGTGGTTGTCAGGACTCTAACATAAAATATCTCATTGATACGAATCTATTTTAAACTTTTGACAATCCGCTAGAGTGAGGCAAAAGCCTTGGGTCCACAGTAGTCAGTCTAGTGCTGGGCCCAGCTAGGAGCCTGGGTTTGTAGGGGCTGATTTTGCACCTGCTACCATGGGAAGCACCCAGGGCTATGGGAGCTGACAGATGCCAAGACGGGGCAGGGGGCTGGGTTCATGGTGACCCACCAGGAGTCTGGTGTCACAGCAATTACCTGGGGCTGCTGGAACCGTCAGGTGGCTGGATGAGCCAGGGGCTGGGGTATGCAGGAATATCCTGGAAGGTACTTAGGGGCACAGGAGTTGACCTAGGGCTGGGTCATTCATGGGAGGTCCATGGCACTCACTTCACTCTCCTGCTCTTAAGGGAAGAATATCTATCTATTCATGCTGAGCTGCTGGGTTTTGACACAGGAGAGATGAGCTAATGTGAATCTCTTTCCTACTCTCCTCAATGTGTCTTTCTTGTTTTGGTACTTCCCTCGGTTATTATAATGTCTCATATGGAATCCTTAGCTCTAGTGATGATAGTTTTGTGCAGAGATAGTTGTTCAAATTGATGAGTTTGGAAGAGAATGGGCACTGGAAATTCTTATACTGCCATTTTGCTAACATCACTTTCCCTAAAAAGCCCAATTCAAAAATGGTCAGAAGACCTGAATACACATTGCAGACTGTCAGAAAGGAATAGAATGCTTGGAACAGGATCCAGGAATTCACCCGGTTGTGGGAACCAGCTACCTGAGAGAGTGTTAACGCCCTTCCTCCAGATGGAAGAACTGGACTGAAATAGTTTCCTATGGGTTCGGTAACTCCCTGAACTTGAAATTAGGCTTTCCTCTTTCCCAAACCAGCAGTGCCCTGGAAGAGGAACGATAACGTAATTTTCTTATTAATGCAGACTTGGATCAGGTATGGACAGTAGTGAAAGCAAAAATATGTTGTGACCACTCCTTTTACATAAAACATTAATTGTATCAAGAGATGAAACCTTGATTTGACATGAAGCATCCTTCCCAATACCCCAGTGGCTAATTACTGTTAAATTAATGGTCATGGGAGGCAAAATTCTGATGGTAGATTATGTGGCAGTTTTATTTTTAAGTATATCAACAATTTTTATTTTTACTTATGTTTTCATTAGAATGAAATTGGAGGTCAGAAGCTGTATGTCCTAGTAGCAAGATTCTTTTACTTCCGTTCAAACTTGAAATACAGAAAACAAAGACTCTAAGTGCAGACAAGATATGTTTCCCTATTTCTGGAGATCGCAAAGGAAAGATTAACTTGGTTTAACTGGAGTAGGGGTGATTTTGACTGGACATTACTGGTCTTAGACATGAAATATTGAAATACACTATTGAAAGAGATGGAGATAGCTCCATCTTCAGTAATCTCTTAGAAGGAAAAGGAGATAGCATGATACAATATCACTTCAACAGCAAGAAAGATAATTCTATGAAACAACAAGGCAAGAAAAGGAGGAGAGAAAGTATTTTTCCTTAAGTCTGAGTTAAATTGACTTGTTTCAGGTCTTTCTAGAAGAGGGTTACCCCCGAGTTGGATACAATTCCAAGCCTGTTTTTCTGTTCCAAATGAATGGATAAGGAGATACTTCTTGTGGTCTCTGATCTATAATCTTTTCCATCATCATAAGGAAATCTCCAAACAGCAGCAATGTGGTCTATTGCTAATTGCTTCTTTGACTTGACTAACCCATCAATAATCTTTGAGGTTAGATTGAATGAGGAAGGGAAATCAAGTTTTTGTTCTACTCTATCTTGTACATTTTTACAAAAAGCTTCCATTTTGTCATTCATAAAATGGCTTAAAATAGCATGAGTGGTTTATTTGTTTTGAAACTTAAAACTCTGTAGAACTGACTCAGGAGTCTCACTGAACATGGGGCTGAGAGGTGGGGCTTCATGCTTTCTACTCCTGCTTTTCTTTTTTAAAAACAGCCCTACTGAGATATAGTTCACACACACACAAGTAACCCATTTAAAGCATACAATTCTGTGCTCTTCAGTATACTGCATATATGTGCAAACAGTATCACAGTCAACTATAGAATATTTATCACCTCAAAAAGAAACTCTGTGTTCTGTAGCTATCACCCTAATATCTCACTTGCCATGCCAACTCTGGGCAACTGATAATCTACTTTATGTCTCTAGAAAATTTCATTTGAAATAATTACATAATATTAATTTTGTTGTGACTGATTTCTCTCACTTAACAAAATGTTTTCACATGTTAACATGTATCCAAACTTCATTACTTTTTATGGCTGAAAGTTATTGCATTAGAAGTATCTTAAAAAAAAACATAGAGTTATAGGCAAATTTTTATTTGAAATAAACACATATCTTTATCCTAAACTAAATATAAATAAATATGATTGTATACTAAAGCTAGTATTTTGAATACTAGCAATGTGAAGATCTTTAAGTCTGTTGCATGCAAATCTGATATTCTTTGAGCCTATAATTCATCCTTTTCAGTATCAAGAAATCCCACTCAGTGTTCCTGGTGAGCAGTCAGTCCTAACTCCCTTCACTTACAGTAGAACTAAAGAGAAGCTGGGTTGGTGTATGATCACCTTTGATAGTATTTTCATGTTAAAGTTGACTGTGCCCAATCAAGTGTCCCTCCTTTACAAAATACAGTATCTAGAACCTTCCCTGATATGCCAAATCTTGTGAAAACCTCTAGGTGAGGGAGCAAAGTAATGAAGTCTGGAGTCCATCAACTTGGACTTGAATCCTAGTTCCATTGTTTTCTACCTTTGGGACCTTTGTTAAGATACTTACCTATTCTAAACTTGAGTTTTTTCATCTGTGAAATAAGATAATAATTATATCTACATCACAAGGTTATTTTTTAAGACAATTTAATGAGAAAATATATGTGAATTTCAGGCAAAATTTATGGCATGCTGATGCCAGTAAGCATTTAATATATATGAATTGCAATTATTCATATTATTATCTTTATTTTTTATCGTTATTCATACTTGAATCCCAATATGTAGCACAGTGCTTATTATGTATTAAATGTCACCCCCTCCCACATAAGTGTTTAATGAGGGAATACATTAATTAAGGAGCCTTTCAATACAGTGGACTCTACATTGTATATTTCACCTTATTAAACCTGGACTCCACAATAGTTATCCATTTTGTATGAGTCATTTGGGGAAGCCACTGGGGAAAGGTCTTCTCAAACACAAAAATTACTACTAAGGAGGAGATGTGTCAGCTTCTGTCTTAAACCTCTCATTGTCACTCAGTGAAAAGAGGGGATATGATGTTCCACTTCTATGTCAATAAACAGTGATGATGTCACATCTCCTGCCCTCCCTCTTGTGGTGAGAATGACAACATCAGAATACTTGGAAACATTTCTTCTAGAACCACCTGGCATTGATTTTTTTTAGCTGCCCTTCCTGAGAACTCAGCAAATTTACAAAGTAAAGGAAGCAATAATTCTCTGGCCAAGAAAACTGCTGAAGTAAAGCCACATGTTCTTGCTATACCCATGGTAGAACACAGAGCTAGCCTGACAAAAATGTGGACCCCCTTCCTGCTTGACACTGTTAATTTCTGAGGAGTGGGGAGCCTGGGGTTCAGTTTCTGTATTTTCTGTCACTCTTAAGTTCCTGTGGGTGGTTGTGTTCCATTTGATTTTCAGAGCTATAAGGTTGCCTTGATTGAAGACAGTAAGTCCAGAGTTGCCTTTGAGGAATAAATTACAACTTATTGAAGGCTTGCTTTCTCCCTGCACATTTTTTTGATACACAATGAAACATAACATGGGACTTTTTCAAAACATAGTAGTAGAAAGATGACAGTTGTACCCCATCCCCTGAACTCCTGAATCTAAGAAGTTTGGGAGATTATGTGCATATTTCTTGACAATGCATGTGAGTGAAACTTCGGAATTTTGTTAGGACTGTGAATGAAGGAGAAAGAATGAAATCAGAGGAAGGAAGTTCACAGTTTATCACAGCAGTCTGTAATTCTGTCTCTTCAGTGACCATCTTCCTGCAGACCACCAGTTCTCCTCTGGACTGAGGCTGTCTCCGCTCCACATGTTCTCTGGGCTCACCTCACCCCCTGGGTAGAAGGCAGACAAATCCCCATCACATTCAGCCAAGGTAAAGTTGTAATTTTTCAAAATAAATGTATTAGGAAAAAGAAAAGGTAGCTGAAACAAAACCAAACTAAGGAAAATTAATTCCTCCCCTGAAAGAATAGAGAAAATATAAAAACATGGAGGTAATGGAGACCATAGAGGAGACTCTATGAGAGATTCATTGTTCTCAGTGCAGCCTTAGGTTGGCTCAGTGGCCATGACTTAGTGGGAACATGACCCTTAAGTTCCTTCTCTCTGTTTACCTGAAACGTCTTATGTCAAACCTGTGTGTGCCCTGGGCATTTATAAAGGCCCTGTGTGAGCTATTTGCCTAGTTCAGTGCCTTTTGGAGCCACGTGACCTGGATGAGTGTTACCCTTGGAGCCTCTCTGTTACATGTGATCCTTCTTTGTTCACCTTGCTTAAATTCTGTATTCACTACCTTCTAATTGTGTGATCTTTCTAAGTCCTAATTCCATCAAGTATAGTAAATTGATATTCTAAAACCTACTTTGGAGGGCTGTTGTAAGTATTGCTAATATCATATTCATAGTTATTAGTAGAGAATCTGGCACAATGTAGCTCAGGAAAATGGTAGATATTTTTATTATTACTGTGACTAATTAGAAACATCCATCTCTTACAATGGCTGAGCTTTGACACCTATTAGAATGTTCTAAGTTTCCAGCTCCTAGTTTTCAAAGCATGGGTGACTGACAATTAAAATGAATCACTTCCATATCACTTATGTTTATTGTATCATTTCCAATTATAATATTTCCTGTTGCTTTACATATACCATGAGACAACACATATAAAGATCCTTCTACAGAGTGAGGTGCACAGTGGCCACTTAACCCTTTCCTTGTCTGCTAGCAATGCTTAGTGTTTCCCATCTCAGATATGCTAGAGCAGCATTTGCTTTTGTGAGGACTTGGCTTATCAGAACCACAAAGGGAAACCAGCAAACATGAAAAGAGTCAAAGTATGGATAAATCCTTTCAGGCTTACGTGTCTAGGAAGGAGGGCTCTAATCTACATTCAAATTTCACTTTTGTATATTCCATTGGCATTGACTTAAATACTGAGAAATGCAATAATTTGTGTGATACACTGTATTATTTTTAGTTGGGTGTTAATGAGGCTCAGCAACAGTGAACAGGGCTTGAAGATGACTTCAAGAATGAAACATAAGATAAAGCCCATCACTAAGTCAAGAGCCATGTAAACCGATTAAAGCCACTAAGTTGAAAAGAGCAGGATGTCAGGGGTCAAGAGAACAGAATCAGTCACCCGGGACAAGAAGACATTGACAGAGAAACAGTCTATTTGACATAGAAGGAAGGTTGCTGAAAAGACCCTAAGTCTGGGGCTCCAATCAGTATGTAGTCTTCTCTACTTCCTGAGTGTATGTTTAGAAACAATTCACTATACCTCTGTAAATTGCATTTTCCTCACCTATAAAATGAGAATGGTATTTATCTTACCTACTTTCCCAAACTCTAGTGATGTAAACAACAGTAAAACACTTGATAAGCCATTGAGTTCTATGGCTGTTGTAAGGTAAAAGTAGCCTGTAGTTGGATGCCACATGCAGATGTACGTTCGGCATACAGCTCGGGGGCTTCAGACAATATGGGTTTTCTTGAAACACTGAAAGACTGGAGTCTCTGCATTTGGGTTCATAACCTTTAATAAGAGATTCATGCCTCCCCTCTGCTCAGGATCCAGACCTGACAGCCCAGGATATGATTAGTCATGCCTGAGGGCTCAGGAAAGAGCTCTCTGCACCCGGCAGAGCCTGACAAAATCTTTGCAGCCAGATTAACAAAGCAGGGATATATATGATGTCTTGTCAGTGGGGGCAAGGACATGGAACGTCATTATGCAGAACAATTTATTATCATAGCCCACCTTGTACTAGGCTTTTGCCTGCATGTTCACCTGACACAGCTCCCTGAAGGAACATGGGTAAATGTGTGGCTAAGGTGTGACAGCAATTGGCAAGCAGCTAGAAAGCTAGGTCTTTCCACCCCAAGCTCAGTTTTAAGAGAACCACAGTTCTGGGGGCACCATTCATTTTGCTATTTCTGAGTCCTTTCAGCTCTGCTTCAGCGAGCTACAGAGGCTTCTTTCTTTCATCCTGAATGAGTTTTTCTCCTTATCATTCAGTTCTGCCTCTACCCTAGTGCTTCGGAGCTCATTGGCGTGGGTTGGTGGAGGAGGCATTTTGCAAATTTTTTAAGCTATCAGTTCTTCTCCTTTTTGGATAGTCCAGGATATACCTACTTCCTCCAGAATCGCCCTTTTCTCCAAGTCTGCTCGCACCCAACGGGTCTATGGCGTCACTCACAGATCATACCCTGAGGGACCACTTTCTTGCACCTACATTAGGCCATTGCCCCTGAACACCAGGAACTTTTCATGACTGTTTACTAAAATGCCCAGCAAGAATTTTAGACAGAGCTTCAGTCATGCTTCACCTCTGCTATTTAATAAAAGGGGAGCCATTGTATAATTTAATTAACTCTATTAAGATTTAGTTTCTTCTTTCTCAAAATGGCCATGACGGAGAGAGAACAGTAAACCTGTTTCATCTGACCACCTTCACAGCACTACTATGCCAAGGATTTCTGGGTACACCTTTGACCAGTCAGGTAATCCGGGTTTCTGTGTGCTTCACAGACTTGATGATCTCAGACTTGTGAGGGAGCAGGACACAGAGGTGCCCCAGAGACTGGGACACGGCACATCCTCCCAGCTGCCCGTATCAGAGGGCGCTCGCCTACTTACTCAGGCTCTTGCCGTCCTGGGTGCGCTGTGATTGCAGTTACAGGAAGTGACTGCAGCGGTGGGGGAGTTTGACAGCTGCTTTCATTCACACCAAAATTGAACCTTGACCAAAACAGTATTTATAAAAAACACTCAATATCTTTGAAAAAAGATGGTGTCACAGGCCAGGTTCCCCAGGAAGGTTGTGTGCTCTGAAGTAGACGCTTGTGCATGGTGGGTTTGTCAGGACATGCTTTTGAGAGCAGAGTCCTGGGCAGCAGGAAAGCTTGGGCTATGGTGCAATTGCAACAGACTTCATAGCCCATCCAGCAGATGGAAATGGGTGGCATAGCTGTTCATCACTTTCCTACACACTGGGCATGAGGGTGAGGCCTTTATAGCCCGCGTTGACTAATCACTGGTTGTGGGCTGCCTCTAGGAAGGGATTTTAACCTTCAAAGACACAACTCTGTCTAAGCCAGAGCAATTTGGGGTGGGGGGCATGGGGCAGAGAAGCTAGATGAGTGATAGAATTTATGCTTTTTCTTCTTACACATTTTACCTTTCAAAAGCACTCAGATCTCTGCATGTAACACCCCCTTACTTTTGCATAATGCTTTATATATTTCACAGACATGAGCAATTTGGGGTGGGGGGCATGGTGCAGAGAAGCTAGATGAATGATAGAATTTATGCTTTTTCTTCTTACACATTTTTCCTTATGAAAGCACTCAGATCTCTGCATGTAACACCCCCTTACTTTTGCATAATGCTTTATATATTTCACAGACTGATGACATATGTCCCTCCTCCATGATATTTTTTGAAGCTGGTGAAACAAATTTTATCTCCATTTTAAAGAAAAAACAAATACTTAGACTCTTTCTCATCATTACAGCCTTCAACAAATTGTAATTTCTGTGGCAGTTAGCTTCCTTTTTAACAAAATGGGGCAAAAATCACTTGCCTGTCTAATGTTTCTATCCCAGATTTTGGATCTGTGATGATGTACCTTGCACAGATTCATGTGTTGCTCTACAGAGGAGCCAACCACAGCATCAACGTCCAGGGGACTGTGCCCCAGGGCTCTGTCTACTGCCCCACGCTGCCCTGCCGGGACTGAGATTGCAGACAACAGCATGTGAAAGAAGTAGAATGCAACCTGAGAAAATGTCCCCGGTGTTCAGGTGTCTTAGTGTGTGTGCAGTTGCATGAAGAGCAATGTGGAACATTTCCGAGTTCTCTGTGTGCTGAGATTCTTCCCCCTTCCAGATAGACTGGTTTGTACTTCTAAAGTGGAATCATCACATGTAGTAGATCTGGCAGTCTGTGTGACGCTTATGCTTGGATTTTTTAAGCCAATTGGTGGCATAAGCCTTTTTTGGGGTATGCTTGCTATCCTCTGAAGTTGGCTAACTCTATTAGAGAAAGACATAAGCACGACGTCTAACACACATGTTCGTCATTCTCCAGTCACACTCCTCTCCTCTGCATATTTCCATTAGTTTTGCCAGCTGAGAGAGTTTGCAGAACCACTCTCTACCCTGTGGAGAGTTTCTTGTCCCTGTCCGTGGGGATGACGTTTAGCCCACCGATTTTTGTGCAGTTTCAGCGAGCATTTAGTGCCCAAGCAAATTACCTGAAATGAGGAGCTGGAGCTGACCCACATCAGACCTCATCAGCATTCAGCAATACAGGTACAGGGTGAGGGAAAAAAGAGGGAAGACACAGGGAAAGGGGCTCAGTCCGAGAGGAGCAGTGAAGCAGAAAATAAGGACATCACCCAGTTGTTGAGCCCCAATTTCACGTACCTTACAAGCTGTTTCTTACAACAGTGCAAGGCCTCCTGACCCACCTGTGTGTGCCTTTTCTAATACTACCATCCTGTTAGCTTGCAAAAGCTGGCTGTGTTGTATATAAGCTTTAATTTTAGAGAAAGGAAGTGAAATATGAATTAGGACCATCAAATTGAAGGAGAAAATGCCCCTGGCTCCCTGACATGGAAGAAATGCCCTAAGGCAGGAAGGAGAAGGAAGGAGCATGTGTGACACTCCGCCTTTGGCCTCGCCCACTGTTGCCAGAAGTTGGGGCTATAAACTGCCCTCCTCGACTTGTCTGACCTTTTCCTGATGTACTCCGTAGCATTTTTGTTTCTTGTCTCAGGCACTTCTCTCTTAAAATCTTCACTTTTGACTTTTAAGTCTCTGAGATTTCTTAAAGATCGTATTGATTGAAAGTCTTTAATACATCAATCTGTTTCACTTATTTGTTATCACAAATACCCCAGATGATACATTTCCCATCATTGGGAGGAACTGAAGTGTTCTAGTCACAACTCAGGTTGACGACAGTAAATACTGGGTTTCACTTTTGTCCCCCACTACTGTGCTGGAGTGAAGTGAGCTGAAAGAAAGTTGTAAAGTCCCTCATCTTCAGGTCTCTCATCTTTTGAGGAGGAGCCCCAAGAGCTTATCAGTCAAGTGATAGCCTTTGGAGGTGGGATAAAAGATGTGAAGTGAGATTACATGGACAGCCAGGTGCACAGAGGTGCGATCATAGCCGCAGTGGACATGAGCTGGTAATGAGCACTTCAGCTACAAGGCCAAAGTCCATTTTTCAGAAGGGAAAGGTGCCTTAGAACTTAGAATGTCCTGAACCATGTGGTATGCATTAAACCAAATGAGACTAAACAGGTTTGTCTAAAAATCATAAATAATGTCAATTTTAAGCTCTGTAAGGTATTCCTCACAAAGCCATCTTCATCCTCACTCAGTCTTCAGGATTATGCTCATCATTTACACATAGGTCTGTCCCATCTTATACAAACTGACAGGGAGACAACCAGTGACAGGACTGGTGATTACTCAAACAGCAAAGCCCTTTAACCTCACTTTCCCCTCCATTTAATCACAGCTACTATAGCCTCTTTTGCTTACAGTGAAATATCTTACAGTATTCTCTAATATAAGATCTTAACAATAAGAAAAACTAGGTGTGGGGTACGTGAGAACTCTGTACTATCTGCAGGTTTGCTGTAAATTGAAAACTGTTCTAAAGTAAAGATTTTATTTAAAAACAAAAAGCAATGTTCTCTCTTCCCTGACTCCATTTTCATCACCTCCCACTCACTGCTCAGACTTCTGCAGTCTGACTCACTCAGCACAGAAATGACTCTGCACAGCTACCAATAATCTCCATATTGATAAATCCAGGGACGCTCTCCACCCTCATCTCCTTTAACTTCTTCATATTCAAAACATGGATCACTCCCTCCTATTTGAAACATTTTCAAAGGAAGAGACAGTAGCCTCTTTATCTGAAACAGAAAGCTGAATGTGTTATGTGCTCGGTAAGGGAGAACAATGCTTGAAAAACAGTATTTTTAGATAATCAATAGAGTCTGGGGAGGAATGCAAAGACTGACAGATTTTCAGAAGTGAGAGTATTTAGGGATAGATAGGTAAAAAGTCAGCTTTGGAAGATTATTTGAATGAGTCTGTTGCTGATTGGCTGACTTTTAAATGTATGGTTACCAAAGCCAGTTGTAGCCATGCAAATCATCACTGGGCAGTTGAGATGGATTTAAAACCAGCTCTGGACATTACTTTTCATATCTTGGATTGTGGCCAAAGAACAATGTCTTTTCCTTGAATTATTGGAGTGAGTCAACTTTAAAAATTTTCCCTTGGCCTCTATTCCTGTCCTAATTTTCTTCCTGTGTCAGTATTTCTGCCCCCTCCCCACCCGTTCAAGTTTTGCTTGCCCCACCATCTTCTTTTTGTTACACATTTAAATATTGGGACTCCTACATTCCATACACTTTATGTGTATGCAGTTCCATCTAGCCCTTGGGCCTCGTCTCTCCTCATCAATCCCTTGATTTCATCTAATCTTATGGCTTTAAACACAAATTCCTTGCTTATATTTCTCTAAAGTAGATTCCTAGCTGAAACCCTACATCTAGCTGCTTAATGAATATGTTCAGTTAGTTGTCTAATGCACATTTCCAGCTCAAGATGCCCTAACAAACCTTTCCACCTAAAATTCACCATTTTTAAAAATTCAATCAATTTTTAAAATTTATTTTTATTGAGCTATATGACATATAACATTGTTGAAGTTTTAGGTGTATAACATGTTGATATGATACATTTATTTATCACAATATGATTACTAACAGAGTGTTCATTAGCACCTCTGTCATGTCACATGACTGTCATTTCTTTTTTGTAGTGGGGACACTTAAGATTTAGACTTTTAGCAACTTTCAACTATGTAATATAGTATTGTTGTTTATAATCACTATCTTGTTCATTAGATCTCCAGGATTTATTTATCTATTAACTCCCAGCCTGTACCCCTAAATAATAGGTCTCCAATTCTCCCTCATCCCAGCCTCTGGTAACTACCATTCTAGTGTGTTTTTAACAAATTTGGCTTCTTTTAAAGATTCATATGTAACTAATATCATACTGTCTGACTCTGCCTGACTTATCTCACTTAGCAGAAGGCCCTCATAGTCTACTCATGTTGTCCTTTCAAATGGCAGGATTTCCTTTTTTCATGGCTGAGTAATAATCAGTTACATATTTATATACACATTTCTTATCCTTTCTTATGTTGATGAATGTGTAAGTTGTTTCCCTCTCTTGGCTACTGTGAACCATGTGCAGGAGACATGGGTGCACATGTCTCTGCAGCATCCTGTTTTCCTCTCCTTTGGTTACATACACAAAAATGAGATTGTTAGGAATATGGTAGCTCTATTTTTCATTTTTTGAGGAAACACTATACTGGAAACCAATTTGCATTTCCACCAACAGTATGCAAGGGTTCCCTTATCTTCACACCTTGACATCACTTATCTCTTGTTTTTTTTAGGATAGCCATTCTCACTGGTGTGAGATGGTATCCCAGTGTGGTTTTGATTTGCATTTTTCTGATGACTAGTGAGGCTGAGCATCTTTTCATGTACCCATTGACCATTTGTATGTCTTCTTTGGAAAAAATATGTTTAGTTCCTCTGTCCATTTTTTAATCAGATTATTTTTGTATTGAGATGTATATGAGTTTTTATATATTTGAACATTCAATATGGAAAAGAGAGTCTCTTCAATGAATGGTACTGGGAAAACTGAATAACCACATGCAGAAAAATAAGAGTAGACCCCTATCTTACATCACTCACAAAAATTAACACAAGTGGATTAAAAGTTTAAACTTAAGACCTGACACCATAAAACTAGAAGAAAACATAGGGAAGAAATTCCCTGACAATGATCTGCATAATGATTTTTTTGAATATGATATCAGAAGCACAAACAACAAGAGGAAAATGAAGTAGAACTGCACTAAGCTAGAAAGCTGCATACAAAAAAGAAACAATGAAAAAAGGTGACTTATGGAATGGGAGAAAATATTTACAAACCATATATCAGATGAAGGGCTAATATCCAAAATTATATATAAAGAATTCATACACTCCCCAACTTCAGGCTCTACTACAAAGCCACAGCAATCGAAACAATTTGGTCCTGGCATAAGAACAGACCCATAGATCAATGGAACAGAATAGAGAGCCCAGATAAAAAACTACACATATACAGCCAATTAATATACAATAAGGGAGCCATGTATATACAATGCAGAAATGACAGCCTCTTTAACAACTGCTACTGGCAAAACTGGACAGCTACATGTAAGAGAATGAAACTGGATTACTCTGTAACTCCATACACATAAGTAAACTTGAAATGGATCAAAGACCTGAATGTAAGCCATGAAACCATGAAACTCATAAAAGAAAACATAGGCAAAAATCTCTTGAATATAAACATGAGAAACTTTTTCCTGAACACATCTCCTTGGGCAAGGGAAACAATAACATAAATGAACAAATGGGGCTACATCAAACTAAAAAGCTTCTGCATACCAAAGGACACCATCAGTAGAAAAAAAAGGTATCCTACAGTATGGGAGAATATATTTGTAAATGATATATCTGATAGGGGGTTAACATCCAAATGTATAAATAACTCACATGCCTCAACACCCAAAAAGCAAATAACCCAATTAAAAATTGGGCAGAGGATCTGAACAGACACTTCTCCAAAGAAGAAATTCAGATGGCCAACAGGCACATGAAAAAATGCTCCACATAGTTAATTATCAGGGAAATATTAATTAAAACCATAATGAGATATTACCTCATATCAGTTAGGATGGCCAACATCCAAAAGATAAGAAACAAAAAATGCTGGAGAGCATATGGAGAAAAGGGAACCTTCCTACACTGTTGGTGGGAATGTAAATTAGTTAAACCACTTTGGAAAGCAATATGCAGGTTCCTCAAAAAACTAAAAATGGAAATACCATTTGGCTTAGGAATTCTACTCCTAGGAATTTACCTGAAGAAAACAAGATGACTGATTCAAAAAGACATATGTGCCCCTATGTTTATCACAGCACTATTTGTAATAGTCAAGATATGGAAGCAACCTAATGGTCCATCAGTAGATGAATGGATAAGGAGATGTGGTACATATACACAATGGAATATTATTCAACCATAAGAAGAAAACAAATCCTACCATTTGCAACAACATGAATGGAGCTAGAGGGTATTATGCTCAGTGAAATAAGCCAGGCAGAGAAAGACAACTACCAAATGATTTTACTCATTTGTGGAGTATAACAACAAAGCAAAACTAAAGGACCAAAACAGCAGCAGACTCCAAGACTCCAAGAAGGGACTAGTGGCTACTAAAGGGAAGGGGTTGGGGAGGGTAGGTGGGAGGGAGGGAGAAGTGGATTAAAGGACATTATGATTAGCACCCATAATGGAGGGAGGGTCACGGGAAAGGCAGTATAGCACAGAGAAGACAAGTAGTGATTCTATAGCATCTTACTATGCTGATGGTCAGTGACTGCAATGGGTTGTGGGGGCCACTTGATAATATGGGTAAATGTAGTAACCACAATGTTGTTCATGTGAAACCTTCACAAGATTATATATCAGTGATACCTTAATAAAAAAACTGAATCCAAAGAACACAATAACAGCACAGATCAAAAAACCTAATTAAAAAATTGTCAGAGAGACTAGACATTTTCCCAGGGAGACTTCCAAACAGCCAAGAGGTTCATGAAAAGATGCTCATCTCCACAGGATAATTCAGCCCCACACAGTGTTGCCTTGTAGAGGGGTGGCATGGGGAAATTTCTTCTTACCAACTCTACTGTGACCAAACTCATAATTTTTTTGGCTCTGATGGTGTGCCAAAATCTCTCTTTAGGAAGGCTGGACTTTTGCAAATTCTCTCTTGACCATGGAATTTTCCCAGTCAGCTCTTTCCAAGTTTTTATTTTTCCCAACTGCTGTGAGAAGGGTTGGGACAGGTTCACTGGCTCTGCTGGTTCTACAGTCTCTGTGGAGGTCTATCTGCAGATATGAAGGCAGGCAAGACCCCTTCCAGATCTGTTGGCTTATGGTGCAATCCCAGAACCCCCATAAAGGTACTTTCGTTCATGGACGGATATCTAATTCATTGTTTAAAGTGGAGGCATATCTTGCAGTGCCATGATCTGTTATCACTCCCCACTTCTGGTCCCCATCTTGACAGTTGAAGGAATTCTTGACTCCTCTCTTCTCACATCATGCTATCCAATTTGTCAGCAAATACAGTTGTCTCTAACTTCAGAGTAAATCTGTAACTGGAGTGATCACTTCTTGTCAACTCCACAGCCACCATCTTGGTTATAAACACCAAGATTGCTAGGAAAGTTATTGTAATAGCCTCTGAGCTCGTTTTCCTACTTCTACTCTAGATCTTCTCACTACCATTAAGTTGAGCAACCATCCTGGCACTTCCTGGCTTTAATATTGAAAGTCATATGTCTCAAGACATCCCTCAGTCATAGGAAAACTGGGACAGATGGATGGTCACCCTATCATTTACTCTCAGTACAAATCCAGAGTTGTCCTTTAAAAATATAAATCAGATTATATCAGTCTTCTCCTCAAATCCTCCAATGACTCCCAGCTTCACTCAGAGTGCACACTGATATCCTTACAATGGCCTACAAGACTCTGCACTGCATGCTGCTGCTTCCTCTGTTCTGACTTTAACTATGACTCTCCTCCTCATTTATTTTGCAGTGGCCACAGTGACTTCTATGTTCCTTGAGCAGACCAGGTGTCTTCCTGTCTTAGGATCTTTGCCATGGTTACTCCTGGGATACTCAGCTTCTAGGTACATACATGGCTAACACTCTCATATTTCAGGTCTTTGCTCAAATGTCACCTTCTCGATTAAACCCACTCTGATCATCTTGTTTAATATTGCAGTGCCCACTCTCAGAACTCTGAATCTTAGTTTCCATGCTTTTGTCCACCCCATTATATTTACTACTTTCTAATATATTATATAATTTACCTATCAATCATGTTTATTTCTTGTCTTTCAACAATAGAATGAAACTAATGAAGGTAGGAATTTTTAATCTGTTTTGTTTATGATGTATCTATAGTGCTTAGACCAGTTCCTGGCATAAGAAGGTTTCAGTACCTATTTGTAAAATGAATAAATGAATGGCCTCATTTACTACCTCCGTATGGATAATCCTCTCCATCAACCTCTGTCTATTTCTATCTCTATCACTGCCTCTGTTTCTATCTCAATATTTATCTCTTCCTCTCCTCCTCCCTATACCTCTTTTAATAGTTCAGACCTGTGTATATTTCTGCCTTGTTTAACTATACTGCCTGTGTATGACTAATGGAATTTCAGACTCAATTTATTCAAAGTTTAATTCATGATCTTCCTACTAAAGCCACTTTCCTCTAGTGTGCTCTTTCCTAGTAAATGACCATATTTTATATTTGATTGTGCACACTAGAACTTGAAAGTTAGCTGTGACACCCCTTTCTCCATGATCTACCATATCCAAAATACTGTCACTTCCGAATAAGTGAAATATCTTCATCGTACTCCACCTATGCTATCAACATCCATACTCACGCCTCTGTCATTTCTCAGCTGGCAGATGTCCTTTACTGACCTCTTTGTTTTATCTTCTCTCTTCTCTTCTACCCATTCTCTACCCTGCAGCCAAGCTGAAACACAAACATATAATTAATTATGTCACCTCATGAGTATGCACATACCACCATCACTGTGTTAAACCTCTTAAATAGTTTTTATTGTCTTTGGAATAAGTACAAAATCATCAATTTGGCCTCCCTGGACCGGTATGGTAAGTTCTGGCCCTTGTCTACTTCACCAACTTCATGCCAACCCCCTGACTCTCCTACTCTAGCCTGGAAGTCAATTTGAGTTCCTTAAAAGTGTTGTGCTCTAACTGGCTTGAGTCTTTCATACGTGGTTTGCTTCTAACCCAAATGGTCTCTCTTTCTATCTTTTCCTATTACCTGCTTCAAAGCTCAGCTCAAACACTGATCTCTCAGGAAAACCCTTTGTGACTCTCCAAGCCTGGTTAGTGTCACTGGGTAGGTTCTCATAACATTGTGCATTTCTATTTCTCTTCACAGTCCTTTTAAAAAGTAATTTAAATAATTAGGTGATTGCTTTTTAAACGTCTGTCTCTTTCATTAAAATACCAGCTCTAAGAGGAAAGAGACTGTTTCTAAAGCACTTAAATGGTGGTTTGTCTTAGTCTCCGTTTGGGCTGCTATAATAAAAGACCACAGACAGGGTAGCTTATAAACAACAGAAACTTATTTCTTACAGTTTCTGAGGCTGGGAGTCCAAGACCAGAGTGCCAGCTTTGTTGTGCTCTGCTGAAAGCCCGATTCCAGGATGCAGACTACCAACTTCTCACTAACGAGTTCTCTGTTACCAGGCCACTAATCTCCTTCATGAGGGTTCTACGCCGTGACCTAAGTACCTCCTGAAGGCCTCATCTCCTTATACCTTGACACTGGACATTACAATTGCAACATTTGAATTTTGGGGGAAGACAATGAGATCATAGTACCATTCTTTGAACATTTTAGGCATTTACTAATATTTATGAATGAATGGATGGAAGAATGAAGGAGTGAGTAAGGATTGAGCTGTGGTTGTCTCCTCTCAGATCATGTCCTTCCTCCTTATGGTATATTAATGGAAGTCCTCCAAACTGCATGATAGTTACATTTTGAGCATCACATCTGTGACAGCCTTTTTTCAATAGCAATGAATTGCTTTCCTTCCCTTAGTGAGCTTAACTGCAACTTAATCAGTAATTAATATTCAAATATTCACATGTATGTAAAATAATAAATCTCTCTATGTTTTCCTCTCTTAGTTTAGTGTGCTGTTATGAAGTCATGATATCAAGAAACTAAAAGTCTGGGAGAACCTCTTAGTTGAGAGGCTCTGGATGAGAAAAAGCATCTTAGGGTGAAGTGAGGGTGATTATAGAGTGTTTTAATGCAAAACACCAAGTGCTGATTGGAGTAGTTATCAGAACTACAAGTACAGGTAAAAGCAGATATTAGGAAGGTGAATTACACTACAGAAAGTTTCTGTTCAGGGAGGAAACACTAAACAAATTGATCAAATTCTCTTAGCCCCAGACTTGCAGGCTGTTTTGTAAAACTTTAGTATCTGTATACTTATCTCACCAGCCATATTAAATAAGTGCCTTATTTCTGATTATTTCTGTAACTTGTATACTTAATTTATATTCTTAACAAAATACTGATTTGTGTTCTTAGCAGAAATGTATAATTTTGGTTATATGAAATTTCTAAAAAGATTGTGCAAATAGGTATTATTAAACAAAATGTTACACTAGTTCCTGAACTTAGTAGCATGCAGGATTAAGATTAGCTCATATAACAGAGAATCAAAATAACAATGTTTTAAACACTGAAACAACTTTTTTAAAACATAACAATCTAGCTCCACATCACTAATCATCAGGGAAATGCAAATTAAAATCACAGTGAGATATCACCTCACACCAGTAAGGATGGCCAGCATCAAAAAGACTAAGAACGGAGAAAGAGGAACCCTCCTCACTGCTGGTGGGAATGTAAGCTAGTTCAACCATTGTGGAAAGCAATATGGAGGTTCCTCAAAAAACTAAAAATAGAAATACCATTTGACCCCAAAATCCCACTCCTTGGAATTTACCCAAAGAATACAACTTCTCAGATTCAAAAAGACATATGCACCCCTCTGTTTATCTCAACACTTTTTACAATAGCCAAGATATGGAAGCAACCTAAGTGTCCATTTGTAGATGAATGGATAAAGAAGATGTGATACATTTATACAATGGAATACTATTCAGCCATAAGAAAGAAACAAATCCTACCATTTGCAACAACATGGATGGAGCTAGAGGACATTATGCTCAGTGAAATAAGCCAGGCGGAGAAAGACAAATGCCAAGTGATTTCCCTCATTTGTGGAGTATAACAATGAAGCAAAACTGAAGGAACAAAATGGCAGCAGACTCACAGACTCCAAGAATAAACTAGTGGTTACCAAAGGGGAGGGATGTGGGAGAGTGGGTGGGGAGGGAGGGAGGGAGGGAGAAGGGGACTGAGGGGTATTATGTTTAGTACACATGGTGTGGGGGATCACGGGGAGAGCAGTGTATCACAGAGAAGGGACATAGTGGATCTCTGGCAACTTGCTGCACTGATGGACAGTGACTGCATTGGGGTGTGGGTGGGGACGTGATGATGTGGGCGAATGTAGTAACCACATTGTTTTATCATGTGAAACCTTCATAAGAGTGTATATCAATCATACCTTAATAAAAAATTTTAAAAAAAACATAACAATCTATACACAAGTGTCTCAGAGCTAGAATAGATCTTTCTCATATTGGAACCCAGATCTAGCTACTGATCTCCCATCTCCGGAGCATTGCTCTAATCCAATACTATTTACAGTTCATAGCAGCACCTGGGCCGACACAGTGGGGAAGGGAGAGTGTGTCCTAGAAAGTACACACCTTACGTCTGCTCACAAGCCTTCAGTCAGCACTCAGTGGGATCCAGGACGGGCTCCAAAGGAGGTTGAGAAATGCGCTGTCATAAACGTTCATGTGCCTGCTAAAACTTGCAGAGATTATTACTATGAGAGGCAAGGAAGAACATATTTATGGGAAAACTAACAATTTCTATTACAGTCAGTAAGTAAATCTAATCTCATCCCTCCCTTTTTTTTTACAAACTGCTCACTCAAGTTTTTTTTCTGGAGTTGGTTTTCAAGGGAAAATATTTCTTGGAATGCTTTCTGCTTTTGGTTAGAGTAAGTAAAAATATTGGTAACTAAGGTCAACATGAGAATGAGTGGAAAATCTTAAAATGATAATAAAAAATTAACTGGAAATGAGTAACTGAAGTCCCCTGAGTTACTGTGCTTTTCCTGATGCAAAAAAAATTTTTGTGAACCCAGACGACGTGCACTGGTCGTTTTGGACGACCACCGAAAGGACAACCATATCCCTTTGGTTTTCTTTCTGTGTCCCGAGTGGCTTATTTTTCCTGGTTAATCTTGGCTCTGATTTGAGGCATCCACTGAATTAGGGACAGAATCACAGAATCATCTCTGGGGCCCTAAACCGCACCTCATTTATACATTGCTGAAGTCTTTAGTCAGAATGTCAATTTTCTTTGATTTCTCGTAAAACATGACTGATGCAAAGCATTAATATGTACAGAATTTACTGAAGGTTTCTTTTTTTATTTGTGGTAATGCTGGATATGTATGTTCATGCATACATCCATACTGAAGACAACAAAATGTTTATTAGTAGTATGGTTGTGTCTTACAGTGTCACTGTAGAATTTCTGCCAATTTCATCTGGGACCTCCTGTCACTAATCTCTCCCTCCTCTTCTCTGCTCACTATCCTTCCTCTGAATTCCTATTTTTTGCCTATCTGGAACAATCTAGCTTTCTTCTATTTCTTATTTTCCCCTCAGCTGTACCCATATGAACATATTATTTTAAGCATAGACATTTCTTGACTAATTTTTGGTGGCAGATACTAAATATTGGTGAGTTTTTGTCTTGCTATATATATTCTAACTACATCCTTTTCCTGGATCTGAGCCATGCAGAACAAATATAACAGGAGCCATGTACTTACATTGACACTATCTACTTTGCATATTGATTCATTAGAAAAATCTGTAAAATAAATATTATTGATTTAAATGTTAAAATGTCTTAGTTTCACAATAAATTCTAGTAACTCACTGGTCTGTTCACAAATGCATTCTTCCTTTCTCTGAAGCTTTACATTTACTTTGTTCATATGCAGTGCAAAAGCATTCAAATTCATGTTGCCATTTATTTTTTTATTATTGAATATTTGGCAAGCACTTCTTTTGTTTCAAGAAAATTTTGAATTTGAGATAACAGGAAATCTTTTTAAAACTCTACCAGAGATCAACCAGTGAGAATTGGCAAAGAACTTAAGATCATTAAATATACTGTCTTCTATTTCTTCTTGAAGTTCCAAAAACCAGTTTTGATTCATGTATTTATGACACATTTCATAATCTCCTTCAAAGCCTATGCATAAATATTTTCACCATGTGTCATACAGTAGAGTGAAGCAATAAGGAAACTATCCATCTCTTAAAAATCTCAATAAATCTAGTCTTTTGCCCTAACATAGAACACTGTTCACAGTGATAAAAAGAGATTTTTCTTTAATATCTAGGTGAAATCTTTGAAAGATGTAGAACATTCACAGTATGCTCTGAAGGCTGATATTTTACACTGCAAATTGGCAAGATTTCTTTATAAACTTGGAAGTCCAAAGGCAAAACATGCCCAAAGATATAATTGGGTGGTGTTTCATATTCCATGACTCATCTTAAACAAAGCAAAACAAAAAAGGTACTTGCAATTTTTCAAATTTTGTGTCAACTATCTTTGATATTGTTGGAAAGGTATATTATGGGCAAGTGTTTCGGAGCTCAACTGAAGATCTTTCAATTTTCTAAAAAAATTAAAATAATTTCCTTGTGACTCACTAACTAGATTTTCATAATTGAAATGAGTTTATTTTACCACCTCTTGATCTTCTGTTTTTATATATTTATAAGAATCCAAGATGTTTTAAACTGACCACCGTTATAATGTTAGATCCAATTCAAAATAATTCATACTTTTTTTGACATTTAATTTTTATTTTAGATGACCAATTTCTTCAATTCCGTTTTAGCTATCAAGATAAAATTTCTTATCAAATTTACTGTCCACTTCACATTGTCTTGTTTATTATCCATAAAATTGTTTTTGCACCCCAAGAATGTTTTTTATTTTGTCCTGCTGCCGTTGCCATATTTATTTTCTAATTAAAAAATAATTGAATTATAATTAAGTTAATAATAAATATTTTAATTGCAAACTAGAATTTATACAGGTACTGTTGCAGCTCATATTGTCTGCATAAAATATTCAAATAAACCCATTACAAAGTTACACTGATACAAAAAATAGTACCATTCAAACTGAATTAATCCAGACACACAATGGATTGATGATAGGTTTATGTGTAATACTAGAAATGAGGAATGTTCCCAACATGTGTAGTATAATCTAACAATAATATCTTACATGATCCAATAGTTGAGTGAAATGTAGCTTTGCTAAAATAGTGAAGTTGTATAACAAAAAATATTTTACATTGCTTAAGTTTTTACCACATTCCAATGTTCAATGGCCACATGAGGCTAAGGGCTACCACACTGGATTGGACAGTTCTAAGTACTACATTGACATCTCCTCATGTTTAACACTCAGTGATTTCTTACTTTTCTTAATTGCAGTAACTTTTAAAAGAACATATTTCTCTGGATTAAGTGGTTTGTCATAAACTGGGTCTTTTATGTATTCTTCAGTCTGGCGCATTACTAGGCCTTGATAAATATTACATGAGTAGATAAGCAAACCTGTACTTTGCCACTGTTTTATATAACTTCCAATGATAAACTTTTCCAGTGTATCTAGGGCAACCCTTTTCATGAGAGAAATAACCCATTTAACTCTTCACTATCTCTCATTTGTTATCAGTACGTTCAGATAATTGTACTTGATTCTGTCTTAAAACCTCATACCACTAAATTTCGATCACAAGAGTAGAGGTGAAAAATATCAAAATCTCTTTCCTAAATCACCAGATTTAGCAATTATTGACATATTGTCATGCTATATCTCCCAAATCTCTGCCCTTCCCCAACCCCACACCCCTACTGTTGGATTACTTTAAAGGAAATCACAAACTCATTCATGTTTCATTCAGAAATACTTCAGTATGCTATTTTAGAAGCAAACTCTGTTGAAAACATAAATACAGAACCAATTTCACATCTATGAAAATAAAAATAATATCATAAAATACCAAATCAATGTTCAAATTTCCTAAATTTTCTCTTAAGTTTTACAACTGGTTTGCTCAAATCTGGATCTACACAAATCCTACACATGTCAGTTAATTCTCTTTTAGTCTGTAACCATTTCTTCTACATCCATTTCGTTTCTTGATATTTGTTGAAAGAGCAGGATTAATTTTATTGCAGATTTATCCACAATATTTTGCTGAGGGCATTCACATGATGTCATTCAAAATATCTATTTCCTACATTTTCTGTAAACTAGTGGTCTATTCTAGAGACTAGATCAGGTTTTTTACTTTCCCTGCGACCATCAATGTTGGTTTCAATTCTCTTCAGTAATCTCAACTATTATTACTCATTTTAATTCTTTCCAGTCACCAAAATGTTGGTGCTACCATTCACCCATATTTTTCCATTCCCAATGGATTTATGTTTTTTAACTTCAATTCAGGAACGTGTAGAAATAAATGCTTGTATCCACTAACCATGTTTCTCTTTTCTCTTTCAGTTCTATATATCTGCATTTTAGTTTCCTCTTTATCATAGATACTCTGCCTAAAGTTACCAATAGCCTCCATTTTAGCAAATCTCCCTGACTGTTTCCATTGCAACACTATTCCATGAAAGACTTTTATCCCTTCATCTTTTGGAGATAAATTTCTTCAGGTTCTTCTGTTTCTGTATTCTTACTTCTTTTTTAATTAGTCTTCATTCTCTTGTACCTCTCTTAAGAAGTCTCTATTTCTTGTTTAGTCTTTTTATACTTATATATAGACCTTTTTATTTTTCACTCAACTTTAGGCAAACTTGAATTAACTATTTTCTTGCAGAAATACATTCCTTCTCTTATGTAAACTCTATATAAGCAGGAAATATGTTCTCCTCATATGTAATTTTATCCCCAATCCTGGCAAGTGCTTGACTTATAGTAAGCATATAATAAATGTTATAGAACGACTTAATCAATGAATGAGAACTCATTTTAAAGGGAAATTTTATTTCCTTACATCTTTAGGTACCTTCAGTTTCCTTCTTTGAATTTTTATTCTCTGCCAGGAGTTAAATGTTGTCCTCTGGTTTCCATGCTGGGCCTTCTATGCATTTCACTCCAAACCCCGCTTCTGTATTTTTTCTTAGACAATTATGATGGTGCTACTGTATTTATATCAGTGACTACTTATGCCTGAATCTCCCGTTTCAAATTTTACATAAAACTCTAGACCCATATTTTTCATTTGGTACTGGGTACCATCAGAGTCTTACTCTGACCCCTAAAACTTGATGTGTCCAACTACCTGTCTTCTGCTATTGATGAAAATCTACTCTTCATCTTTTATTCACAATCCTGGATTATGGAATCACCACCCACCAGCTTCTCCAAGTACGCTCTCCATTCATCTCCCCATGTCATTGAGTCAGTCACCAATCCCAACTTATCCAACTCATAGAATTTCAAATCCAGTTGCCTTTTTCTGTTAAATACTACTATCTGATCAAAATCCTTATGTTCCCCTTTCTCCCTGTGGCACTCTCCTAAATGCTATTCCTGTCACCATCACCATCCCTTTCTATCTTACCATTTTCTATATCCCATATTGTCTAGATGACTATCTTCCTAAAAATCAAACTTGATTGTGTATCTCCCTTGAATATACCCTTTCCCCTTTGTTTTGGGCTCCTGTTATCTATACTCAGAAGGACTCACAACCTATCTTATTAGTCTTAGGTCACTCCTCTCCTCTGCTCTTAACTTGCTGCTTTTCCTTCTCAAATAAGCAATGCTGAGCTCTCTATTAATAAACCCAGTGGAATTATTTTCTCTATTCCTGAAACTGCTACCTTCTTTAATTTCTTTCTGTATGTTCTTTAAAGAAATGAATATTTTCCTCTGCTTGGAATGGCTTTCTGCCCCACCTTCACCTGGAAAGTCATTCACTATCCCTTTCAAGTGGATAGTCAGCATATCTGTAGGTTCTGATATAGAAACACATATAAATTTATCATTATTTGACAACAAGCTTCCTTTATTTGAGAAAGTTATTGTTTTCTGCAAAGCTTCTTGCTTCCAGAGGGCATATGTGTGGTAAGCAGGGGATAGTGCTAAACCACATATGATCAAACAAATAAATCCTGCTAATTAGTAGCATGGCAGGTGTGGAGTCTGGCCTCCTCATACCTGGATTAGAAGCAGCTCCAATCCTATTTCTGCCCTGAAACTTTCATGCAGTTAGTCAGCCACTTTCTGTGTTTCCTTAGCATTCTGTTCACAGTTCCAGTAAAGCACATATTATACAGTTTTCTAGCACTTGTTGACATGTCTGCCAAAATGTGATTTTTATGGACAAGTCCAATTCATCTTTATATCCCTGGTATATAGTTTACTCTAAACATTTACTTTGAATGAGTAAATTTAGAAGAAAAAAATAAGAGTGAGAGGCATATCAAAGGCCTATGAATGAAAAACCTATTCTTCATAGCTCTCAAATTTCTTGGATTATATATATTTTTCAGGCTAGATTGCTAAGGCAAGAATTTTTAATAAAGGGTTCCTTTTAAAGGAAGTCTTTAAAATATCAGAGTTTCTTATGTTTACATATTGAGATTTCAGTTTATCTGGAACAGAACTTCTTGATTAGGAGCCTTTAAATAGTCTCATGTGTGGAGATTAGCTCTTGCTTGGCCGTTTCATGGCACAAGCAAGGCCACAACTCCTATGATTCCTGGTCTGTAAAATTGCCAAGTGGGAAGGAGAAGGTGGACTTTGCCCAAGAATCTGAGGTTCTATTTGGAAACAAATGAACAATACTTTCCCCTTCTTTCATTTAATAGAAAAGGAATCTTTTTACTTAAAATTCTTGCCCTGGCAGGTATTAATTGTGTAAATAATATTTTAATCATCAGATCATTTATTAAAAGCTTTGGTATTGGTCCAAGTGCTAGTTTCTATCCTCCAGAAATATGTAATCCAAGAACTTGAGAGCTATCAAGTGTAGGTTTTTCATTTCAGTGTTAAGGAGATTTATTTTAGTGACTGACACAGCTCCTACCAATATGGGTAGCAGGCATGTTAATAAAATGCTCAGAATGATACCACCATATAGAGGTAGGAAATCTAAGCTTAAGTAACCTGAGTTACCAAGGCCAAGTATAGGTTTCACTGTGGCTACTTCTGGTATTTGCTTTAAATCCAAATACTTGGCAATAAATTTGCTTTAGGGAATATTACCTGTATAAACAAGTGTGAACTAAAACAGCAGTAATTTGGATCCCACAAATGGCGCCATATTAGGAGCTATGTAGACATATGAACCTGGTATTACCCTGTCGACAAGTTTCCAAAGAGTTGTGTAGGATTGTGTTCCAACAATAAAAGCCACAGTATTTCAACAGTCTCCAGGTCCTTCTACTCTTTTTAACTGAGATAGAGTTGATATGTAATATTATTATTAGTTTCAGGTGTCCAACATACTGATCCAATATTTATATACACTATGAAATACTCACCACCATTAAGTGTAGTTATCATCTGTCACCATACAAACTTATTACAATTACTGACTATATTCTGTATTCTGTAATTTTCATCACTATGATTTATTTATTTTATAACTGGGAGTATGTATCTCTTGATCCCCTTCAACTATTTTACCTATTCCCTGACCCCCATCCTTTTTGCTAACCACCAGATTGTTCTCGGTATTTTTTAGTCTGTTTCTGCACTTTTTGTTTGTTTTGCTTTTTAGATTCCATGTATAGGTGAAAGAATATAGTATTTTTTTTCCTCCGTCGACATTATTTCACTTAGCATAGTACCCTCTAGGTCCATCCATGTTATTGCAAATTGCAAAATTTCCTGTCTTTTTAAGGCTGAGTAATATTCCATTGTGTATTCATACCACATTTTCATCTATTGATGGACATTTAGGTTGTTTGCATATCTTGCTTACTGTAAATGATGCTGCAAATAACAAAGTGCATTTATCTTAAAAAATTAGTGTTTTCTCTTTTTTGTGTAAATAATCAGAAATAAAATAACTGAAAATAATAAAATAAATTATTTTATGAGGAAACTTCATACTGCTTGACATAATGACTGCACCAGTATACATTCCCACCAACAGTGCATGAAGGTTCCCTTTTCTCCACATCCTCACCAAGACTTTTTCATTTTTGTCTTTTGGATAGCAGCCATTCTGTTGGGTGTGAAGTGATATCTTATTGTGGTTTTAAATTGCATTTGGTTAGTGGCATTGAGCATCTTTTCATGTGTCTGTATACCATCTGTATATCTTTGGAGAAATGTCTATTTAGGTCCTCTAGCCATTTTTCAAGGTTATTTGTTTTTATTGGTGTTGAGTTATGTGATTTCTTTATATATTTGAATATTAACCCATTTTTTGATATGTCATTTTCAAATATAGTCTCCCGTACAGTAGGTTGTCTTTCATTTTATTGATAGTTTCCTTTCCTGTGAAAATGCTTTTTAGCTTGATGTAGTCCTACTTACTAATTTTTTATTTTCTTTCCACTGCCTGGGGAGACATATCCAGAAAACATTGCTAATGCTGCTCTGTAAGAGTTTGCTACCTATATTTTCTTTAAGGAGTTTTGCATTTAGGTCTTTATTCCATTTCAGATTTACTTTTGTTTATGGAATAAGTAGTACAGTTTCATTCTTTTGCGTGTAGCTGATCAGCTTTCACAACATCATATATTGAAAAGACTATCTTTCCCCAATTATATATTCTTGCCAACTTTGTTGTAGATTAATTGACCCTTGGTTTATTTCAAGGCTCCTTCTTATGTTACATTGATCTACATGTCTATTTTTGTGCCAGTACTATACTGTATTGATGATGATAACTTTGTGGTTTAGTTTGAAATCAGTGCATGTGGTATCTTCATCTTTGTTCTTATTTCTCAAGATTGTTTTGACTATTTGAAGTCTTTTGTGGTTCTATAAAAATTTTAGGGTTCTGTGAAAAATATCATTAGTATTTTTATAGGAACTCTACTAAATCTGTAGATTGCTTTGGGTAGTATGAGTGTTTAAATAATATTAATTCTTCCAATCCATGAGCATGGTATATCCTTCCATTTATTTTTGTCATCTCAATATCTTTAATCAATGTCTTCTTATTTTCAGAGTATAGATCTTCTACCTCCTTGATTATATTTATTCCTTGGTATTTTATACTTTTTGATGTAATTGTGATATAATTATTTTCTTAATTTCTCTGCTAGTTCATTATTAGTGTATAAAAACACAACATATTTCTGTACATTAATTTTGTATCCTGTAAGTTCACTGAATCCATTTACTAGTTCTATAGATTTTTCTTGGATTTTTTAGGGTTTTTCAGATATAGTGTCATGTCATCTGCAAGTAGTGACAGTTTTACTTCTTCCTAACCAATTTGGATGCATTTTATTTATTTTTCTTGTATTATTGCTATGGCTAGGACTTTCAGCACTATGTTGAATAAATGTAGTTATCGTAGACATTTTTGTCTTACTCCTAATCTTAAAGCAAAATCTTTCAGCTTCTCACGATTGAGTGTGATGCTAGCAGTGTATCTGTCTTATATGGTCCCTATTATGTTGAAATATGTTCCCTCTATGCTAAGTGTGTTGAGAGTTTTTATAATGAATGGATTTGAATTTTGTCAAATCACTTTTCTGTACCTGTAGAGTTGATCATGTGGATTTTTTATTCTTCCTTTTGTTGATGTCTTATATATCACATTAATTGATTTGTGGGTATTGAAGCATCCTTGCATCCCTGGAATAAATCCTACTTGATCATGGTAAACAATGCTTTGAATCTCTTTTTGAATTCAGTTTGCTAATTTTTTGTTGAGGATTTTTGCATCTGGGTTTATCAGGGATATTGGCCTGTGGTTTCTTTTCTTGTGGTATCATTGGTTTTGGTATCAGTGTAATGCTGGCCTTGAAGAGTGAATTTAGAAGCATTCCTTCCTCTTGTATTTTAGGAATAGTTTTAAAAGGTAGGTATTAACTCTTTTTAGAATTCACCTGTGAATACATCTGGTCCTGGACTTGGATTTGTTAGAAGTTTTTCTTTATTATCAATTCAATTTCACTACTCGTACTTGGTCTGTTCACATTTTCTATTTCTTCCTGAGTCAGTCTTGGAAGGTTGATTATATGTATCTAAGAATTTATCCATTTCTTCTATAGTTTCTAATTTGTTGGCGTATGATTTTTTTGTAGTAATTTCTTATAATTCTTTGTATTTCTTTGTCAATTGTAACTTTGATTTCACTTTTTATTTATTTGAGTTCTCTCTTTTTTTCTCAATTACTCTGGCTAAAGTTTTCCCAATTTTGTTTTTATTTTCAAAGAACCATCTCTTAGTTTTATTGATGTTTCATTGGTGTATGTGTGTGTATGTGTGTGTGTGTGTGTGTGTGTGTGTATGTGTGTGTGTGTGTCTATTTAATTTATTTCTGCTCTGATCTTTATTATGTCTTTTCTTCTGCTAACTTTGGGGTTTATTCCTTTTTCTAGTTACTTTAGGTATAAGTTTAGATTGTTTATTTGAAAGTTTTGCACCTTGAATTAGGCCTGTATCACTATAAACTTCCCTCTCATTACTAATTTTTCTGCTTCCCAAAGGTTTTGGACCATTATGTTTCAGATCTTTCTACTCTGGACATCAGGAGAAAGCTGACTTACCTTTGAGCTTGGTAAGCTTACTCTGGGATTCCTAGACAATTCAAGGGCAGGGAAAAATAAGCCTCAATGGAAACATTTTTAATAAGTGAAAAGTGGGAGATCAAATCATGTTCAGTTAACTACTTGTTTGCCCAGAGTGTACCAAAAATAAATGATATTTAAAATTTTTTCTTCACCAAGTTAGCTGATTTTTTTTCTACTTATACTTATTATTTTCTTTTTCTCCTTGTAATAAGTCAAGGGGAATTTGAATAATTAATTAAAGAACAAAGAAATAGCATATTTTTTCTCTATAGTTGTGATGAGGTTCATAGGAGTTAAACAGAAGTACTTTCTGGAAGCACTTTTGTGTACTTGGTAGAAGTCTAATGACATGACATCTTTTAATGAAATCATGTGATTATGAGTACTTAGTAAGTGAAAAATACTATACACATGAAATAAATATAATAGATTATTACTTTTAGTTAGAATTTACATAATATCTGTTAAAATATTATAGTAGCCATTGCTCTGAGTGAAATCATTTTAAATAATTTGAATGAAGTAGTCTTATCATGTTTCTCTGATCTTGTACAAGGAAGCTATCCCAGGTGGACATCTATCATAAGCCATTTATCCAAGGCTGTGATACAGATGTGCTAAGTCTAAAATGCAAATGATATATTTAGAGACAAAATATATCTCAACTAGGAGAAAAAGGCAACACTTTTTTTCTTCGATGATCCATTTAATTACTTTATATCCATTATAGATGTCTTTGAATAGTGCCAAAACAAATGGGTGAAAAGTGGGAGATCAAATCATGTTCAATTAACCACTTGTTTGCTTACAGTGTGCCAAAAATAAATGATATTTAAAATTTTTTCTTCACCCAGTTGGCTGATTTTTTTTCTACTCATACTTATTATTTTCTTTTTCTTCTCATTTTGCATTTAGTTTGTTCTTTTTCTAGTTTATTAAGGTAGTTTAGGTTATTTATCTGTTTTTTTTTCTAATATATGTTTTTAAAGTTACAGATTTCCCTATAAGCTGATTTTGCTGCATTCCATAATTTCAAAAACATACAAAATATGCTCCTATATAGTTCTGCTCCCCTTCCTCCTTTGTATTGTTTTTGTCACAAATTATATCTTTATACATTATGTTCTCATCAGCTTAGATTGATAAGTATTGAATTATTCAGTCTTTTGAATCAGATGGTAAAAGAAAAACTAAACAGGAGTTACAAGCAAAAAATAGATGCTTTTAAATTTTTTACAAACAAAAAATATATTTTGTATATTTACTAAGTAGTGAGCTTTACCGATTCTCTTTATTTCTTCATCTGGATTCAAATTACTGTCCATTTTCAGTCATTTCCACCTGAAAGACTCCCTTTAGAATTTCTTGTGAGGTGAAAATGTCATCCCATTGCCTCTGACCTAATAGTTCCTTATGTGAAATGAGCTATTTTTCTAAAGGATCACTTGTATGTAACGAGTCACCTTTATTGTTGCTTTCAAGATTTTCTCTTTTCTTTGACTTTAACTATTTGATTACAGTGTATTTCAGTGTAAATCTTTGAGTTTATCTTACCTGGAGTTGCTGTGCCACTTGGATGTGCAGATTCATACCTTTCATCAAATTTGGGAGACTTTTGACTATTTCTTCAGATATTCTCTTCCTGTTCTTGCTTCTTTTTCTAGGAATTCTGTGTGTATATATTTCTATGCTTTATGGTGTCCCACATGTTCTGAAGCCTGGTTAATTTTTCTTCATTCTTTCTTTGTTTTCTTTTTATTCATCAGTTTACCTGTCTCCAGATTCACTGATTCTTTCCTTTGTCTTCTCAAATCTGCTATTGAAATACTCTAGTGAACATTTAACTTCAGATCCATATTTCTGAATCACACTTTTCAGTTCAAAATTTCTATTTGATTCCTTTTTATAATTTCTATCTACTTATATCCTCATATTGTCTTCAGTCCTTTACACATGATTTCATTTAGTTCTTTGAACATATTTAAAATAGCTAATCTAAAGACTTAATCCAATATCTGTGCTTTCTCAGGGACATTTCCTATTGATTTATTTTTCTGGGAATAGGTCATACTAATTTCTTTATATATATCACATTTTTTCTGTTGTTGAAAATTGGGATATTTCAAATATGTTGTGGCAACTCAACAGATCTTCTCCCTTCTTCAGGGTTGTCATCATTTTTTGTTGTAATTGTTTGTTTAGTGACTTTTCTAAACAGATTCTGTAGAGTCGATCTTTGTCATATATGGCTTTTGAAATCTTTCATCAGTCTGCTAAGTGGTCAGTTGATAATTTAACACAAATGCCTTTAAATTCTTAGAATCAATAATTCTCATAGTCTTTGCTGCAGAGCTCTATGTGTGTGGTTGGGACATGCCTTTAACACTCAAACAGACAGTTTACAACTCTGCCTTAGCCTTTGCCTCCTGTTATCAGCACTTCAAGGTGCTGAGAGTTGAGCAGTTAGGTCCTTCTAAATTCTTTCCTGAGCAAATATACAGCTGTGCAGAGTCCTGGGCATGAATTTGGCTCTCTAGATTCCCAGGAATATGGAAGAGTTTTTGCAAGTTCCTATAGAAATCTCATTCCTGAGCTTTTCTCTTAAGTTTTTATCTGTCTATTTTTGCTGTGCTGATCCATCAACTCAGGGAGCCATGATATTAAAACCCTTTACCATGATCCTCCACCCCTCACTTGCCCACCAGGGAGAGGTGTTCAACACTAAGTCAGTCTGAGTGAGGCAAAATTTAAACAAACCTTTTGAGTGGGTCTTCCAAGTAAGTATGATCAAATAGTGGCAGGTCTTTGAATGAGATTCATTCTTCTCCCTATAAAACTGGAAACACATATTTTTATTTTCAAATCTATTATTGATCTGGGGAATACAAGATTCACTAGAGCAAGTTAAAATGCCAAGAAGTTTGGCTCAGTTATTTTTTTTTATTAAATCTTCACTGGTTTTTGCAATTCTTCAGTTATTTTCCAGACAAATTTTTCCAGTTTTATTTTTGTTGATTTTATGGAGGGACAGGTTTTCAAAAGTCTTTAATCCACCATTTTCGATAAAGTTACCATGAATGATTTGTTGTAAAACATATAGTGATGTAGACCTCAGGTCTACATATAGAAAAGGAGCTTTTAATAACTCAATATCTAACTCAAAATGGTTATTTATTTATTCAACACTGATGTGATTGGCAATGTGTTAGGGATTCAGTGTGTTATTAATCTTTTTCATTACTGAAACTCATTGGTATCATTATTCACTCCCATTTTACTGATGAGGAGATAGAAAGAAAGAAGAAAGAAGAGGGGTGGGTGGAGGGGAAATGAGGGACAGAATGAGAATAATTTGCCTAGGAGCCAAATCTTGCAGACTAACTCAAGATCCATTCCTTATGTTAAGTATGACATTAGGCCATCCTTCAAAACTTGAAGTTTGGAATGACTGACACTCCACAAAAGGATAAATAACTCCCTGTTTTGGTTGCTGTTCAGAGCTTTTTCCATCATATGACTGGTAGGTTCAGATGATCCTGAGCATTTATTATGCAAAACAGTATCTAAATGTCATATCTGACTCAAACAACTTTATGAGATCCTTCTATATTATTTTTTAATTGGAAAAGTAACACTTAGTTTAAATAACTTGCCCCAAATCAGTACAGTAGATGAAACTTAATCCAAAACTGATTAACTAAAAAATCTCATTTTTCTCATCTCAGATCATTGGCCCTAGTGATATATTTGGGAATCAAAAAAAAATCAGATTATTCTCTCACATAGTAACCCATTACTTTGCTCGAAATAATTGAGGAAATGAGTATATAGAAATATTAATCTTAATAAAAACTAACACTTGTTTAGTATCAACTGCATACTATATTCTTGCCATGTATTATGTCTAATGCTCATATCAGTAAGGTGGGTATCTGAGTCCTTTTTTATTTAAAAGCTAAAGGTCATAAAATGTAAGTATTGCCTGAAGTCATTCAGATAGTAAAGGGCTGAGCTGAAAATCAATTACAGACTTATCTGATCCCAGAGCTCAAGCTTTTCCATTGTGCACAGCTACCTAATAAGTAAAAGAATGCAACACAAAGTCTCATGAAATGCAGGTTTAATCTATATAGTAAGGGTTAAATTACAAAAAAATAATGATGGGTAGTTTTGGAAGGTATATGGGGAAATGACACATTCATACGTATACAATAGTTTTATGAAACTTTTTCAAGGACTGACACAGGAAACATCAGAAAGGAAGCAGAAAAGCAATTGTTTACATTAGTACATTCATTAGTACTAAAGACGACAGTCTTAGTCATCTTTACATGCCAACACAACTAAGGATATAATTAAAACAGGTTATAAAATAGACATATGATTGAAACTAACAGTCTAATATAAGCCTTGAAGATACATAGATTAACACACACACACACACACACACACACACACTGTTCTTCCCCCAAAGACTGGGGGAATATATTCTTTAAGCCCTTAAATACACGTTTAATGTCTATATGTTTTCCACTTCAGAAATGCATGTGCATTAAATTTTTCATGGAATATGACACTATGCTTTATGTTTCAAAATACCATGCTTACATCAAATATAAGTGACCTGGCTCCTGACACTGACTCTATATCACACTGATTAGTTATACAGAGTGTGTGAATGGACACAGAACAAATTTGAGGCTAAATGTATATATTGTCACAATTTTTAAATGTTGTTTTATGATAGGAGTAATAATTATTATTGTAGAATGAGAGCCTAATTGAACCCTTAATGTGGTTTAGAATGAAAGGAAAAGGAAACTTCTTAAACATCCATTAAATTATTCAAATATACTACCTGCAGGAGCAAACAGTACTTGGAAAGAGATATTTTTTCTCTGTTAGATATTTGCAAGTATTTCCTTTCTCATCATCATAGAGTACTTACATACTTTTCTAAAGTGTTTTAATGCATGCTTTCACATTTGATTGCCATAATTATGTAAAGAAAGCAAATATGACCACCCCTATTTTAAATACTAGGAAGCTGAGGCATAGTGAATTCAAATGCTGTTATATAATGTTCACAGAATGTTGGTGACATAATCTCAGAAAGTGTTGTGCATTTTTTGCTTTTTTGTCAGTCTGGTTGTTTTGTTTGATTTTCTTCAAGGTTCACTGAAGCAGAGATCAGGCAAAGTATTCTTCATTCATTTAATAAATAGCATATTAAAATTATTTTGAACCAACTTCATCTCTCACTTCCTTTCATACTTTCTTGACAAAGTTTTCTTGTCCAGATAAGTGTTTGTCATTATTTGTCTTTCCCCCAACCCTGAATTGGGAGGAACAAATGAAATACATACAGTATATTCCTTAGCACCACATTCTTTAAAAGGAATGCAATGTGAGCCCCCTATACGTTTAAAATTTCTAGTAGCCACATTTTAGAAAATGAAAAGTAAATTTTGCTATTATATTTTATTTAACCCCATTGAGTCCAAAATATAATTTGAACTGATAACCAATATAGAAATTATTGAGATATTTTACCTTCTTTTTCTGTACTAACTCTTTGATATTCCACATGTATTTTAGAAGCTACAGCACATCTCAATTTGAACTAGCCACTTTTGAAGTGATTAATAGCTAAATAATCAGACAGTACAGTCTGAGTGCAGTTGGGACTTCTGCTGGCCTATTTGGCACTTAGTTAAATAAAATTTGAAATTTTTTCAGACTTTTAAAGGACTCTGGGGAATATGTCTGCTTGCAGACTTAACATTGAAGATCTGCTGGTTAACCTTTGTTTTCATAACCTGCACACAATTAATTAATTGAAATGTGAACTATTAATTGACTCTGTTTTCTTAGGTCCTCACTTTATTCTGACCTTCTTCTTCTTCCTCTTTTTAGTCAGTTCTTTCACATATCCTTAAGAACTAGCCTTAAGACAGGAGCAGTATTAAATCATGTATCTTAAGAGCAAAGGAAGTATTTTCTTCCAGAAGATTTTCATTTCCCTTATTAATGCCTAATTTCTACCAAGTCATTTAGTTCCTTTCATTTATTTGTTACCTATTAGTCTGCTAGCCTCTATAATAGACAAACTCCAAAGTTTCAGTTGTAAAGCCCAAAATTTACTTCTGAGATGATAGGCCAAATATAGGCTCTTTTTCAGCAAGAGCCCTAAGGAAGAGATGGTGGTGTTTCCAGTCCACAGAGGCATTCAGATGCCAAGCAGACTAAGGCCCTGTCTTCTTGAATATGTAATTTCTAAGATAGTTCTTTCAAGCACTGATGTTCAATAGGCAAAGAACAAGGATAGAGAAGTTAGGATACCGTCCCTAAATACCTCAATCTATAAGCAACACACATCATTTTTACTTATATTCCACTGGCAAGAGCTAGTCACACACTCACACTAAATGTAAAAAGGGATGAGATGCCTGGCTGCGGTGTGCTTCCTAGCACCAGCTCTCCTGAATGGAAATAGGGAATAAATCTTTGCTGGACACTAAGTATTCTATGCCACAAATGATGATCTCTTTTAACCACAAATCATTTTGTGGAAGATCTAAAACTGAGATAGCAGTGGTGGTATTCTGGAGATGGGAAGACCTGGACTCAAATTCTGGTCCCAGAAATGAACAAATTAATCAGCTTCCTTGAATCTAGTTTTTCCCATTTCTGTCAGTATGTTGGGAATAGTGGAAGAGACGAAAATCATTTTCCCAATACCATTATACTCTTATTTATACAATGATCCCCAGTTTTGTTGGGGTGGGAAATTTATCCAGCTTAAAGTTATGTTTCCCAGTTGGGGGTGAATATATGAATTATTTTTGGCCAATGACAAAATAGGTCATTCGTTGTTTTAGATATTGATTGTTGACCTATGCTTCTGTATGAAAGTACTAAAAAATTCTAGAGGTTCAGGTCCTTTCTTAGGAGCAGTATATCATAGGGATAGGCCAATGTTTACAGAATTTCTGAGAGATCAAAAACGTGTACAAGGTAGGTAGGATAAGCTATGTTGTGCTGCAGTATCAAGCAATCCCAAATTTCAAAGGCTCGACTCAACAGTAAATTCTGTATGACTCACACAAGTTCTGCCGCAGACCTAGGTGGTTCTTTATGACAGCTATTCTCCATGTAATAGATTGGTAGCAAGGGCTGAGATGTTCTTTATTTCCCTCGAATTCAGAGAATAGGAGAGCAGCCCAGAGAAGAACAAGGAGGTGGCCTGTGTGTAAAGTGTGCAGACCTTAAAATCTTACTGCCAAGATAATGGGAGAATATTAAATGTGTGAATATATCTCTAGCATCCTCCAGATTTGTGCACTGTTTTCCAAGTTCTTAATATATGATAAAGTCTAAAAAAAAAACTCCTTTGAGAAGCTTTAATTCATTTTAGTAAGTTGCTTTCATTTCAAAATACACTGAGTGCAATTATTCATCCACTTTACAGCAGCTCTGTTTTAGTTGACTAAATATGACTCTCTCATAAAGGCATCCCTTCAGAAGTTGCCTCCAAATCATTGTTTTCTCAAAGCCACCAGTTAAAGGGTGACATTTGTCAAGGTAGACTAATGGAAGTCAAATTCCACTGTAAATGCAGAACTGAAATTATGCTTCATGCACATATGGTAACATGTCCATTGGTACATAAGAAAGGCATGAATAAGATTATGTCTCAAATAAATTAGCCACTGACTATGAAAATTAACTAGCTGTCATAGGTATTCAATTATCTAATTATCTAACTAAACTGCGCCAGGTGTTCCCTATGTCCACATTTCCATTATGTTACATTTTATTAACAAATCTGCTTCATTTTGAGGAACAGTCTAACTTAAAATACCTGGACAAACTATTTTCTTTTTCTTTTTTTCATATCTAAAGACCCCAGTTTACAAATGAAGCCATCTGAATAATGCATGAAGATCATGTGTAGATTCAAACTCATTTGCCCACATCACAGCAACGGTTTGTGCTGGCCCAACTGCTCACTATGCAGGCAGATGTTAAATTATGTATCCTCGATCATCTGTTTATAATGCAAAATGACAGGTTGACTTGATTTTATCTAGCAGAAATAATTCAGGCATCCACTTTGGCAAATTTGACCCAGAAGGTTTTATGAAATGTTATGTAGTAAAGCCTGTGAATGAATTAAAATGCATCTCTCATTTCTATGTGTGTTCATTGTACAGGATTTTTCAAAAACTAGAGATTTTCCTTTCCTAATCTCCAAAGAGAAGCAATTTTCCCCATGAGTCAAGAACTGTAAATAACACTGTTTTTCTTTTTTGGCTTTACCACCCACCATAAAATAGCTGTGAGTGATATGCGCAGGACTACCAGTACTTGCTTTAGCAAATGAAAAGAAATAAGTTCTTTGAAACTGCATTTTTATTTATACAGAAATTCATGTAGGATTTTACAAGGACTTGTTGGTCTGCATGCTTTCTATGGTCATGAATGTAACTCCCACTGAAACTAGGGATAAAGCTTGTTCTACAAAACAAGTAACTTCAAAGGCCTTTGACTGCATTGTCCAATGTTGTGTCAAAAGCACCCCTACACTGATGAGAAACCAGAATATCTAAATATCAATGCAGAGAACACAGAGAAAGAAAGCATAAAAGAGAAACTGTCTTATAAATATATGGTTCTGATTTTGGCAGAGCCAGAATTTGCAATTCTTTTTCCCATTGTCCCTTTCTACTTCAAATTCTAACTAAATTGCCTAGACCTTTTCAAAACCTAGCTAGACTTTCTGCTATCTGTGCTGTGTTCCCAGCCCTCAGTGATTTGCTCTTCTTTGTAAAATCTAAATACAGCTTCAAGAGGACACATGTAAGACCCTGGGGGGCCTGTGTAGGTTTGGGGTTAGGAGTAATTTTTGTAAAGCTCAGATAGAGGACCAAGTCTAACTCATTCGTTTAGCTGCTGGGGATTTTCTCCTACAGCATTACGCACTGGTTTTGTGGCCTATCCCTTGCCATATTCCATTCTCTTTCCTTTCCAACCCAACTCTAATATTTCATACCACTTATTTGAACATTATTCTCCCAAATAGCATATATTGTTCCACTTGATAGTCCATATGTATAATATCCTTTCCTCAATATCCACTTGTCAAAACACTGAGAGAGTTTTATAGATCTATCAGTTCCATTGAGCAATCAGGCTTGCCCACCCAAGCTGGAATGTTTTATTGACAGCCACATCCAGAGCACTTTATTAATTTCTGTTGCCTCATTTGTACATCTATGTTTCATCTATCAGAGGTATTTATATCTAATGGCACTGTTAAATGATAAGCCATCACATTGCATAGCCGAAACTGGATATTTTCTTTTGTACTGCCTTCACAACTATCAAGAGAAGTAGATGTCCATTAAAGCACTTATTCTATAACCAATGGCTACTATAAAAAAAAGATAACAGGTTTTGGTGAAGTTATAGGGAAATTAGAACCCTTGTACACTATTGGTGGAGTACAAATGGTGAGTCTTTATGGAAAATAGTATGGAAGTTCCTCAGAAAGCTAAAAATAGAACTACTATATGATCCCGCAATTTCACTTCTGGGTATATATCCAAAAGAACCAAAAACAGGATCTCAAAGAGAAATCTGCATTCCCTTGTTCATTACTGCATTATTCACAATAGCCAAGTATGGAAACAAAACAAATGTTCATTGATGGACAAACAGATAAAGACAAAGAAGTATATACAAACAAAGAAATATTTCTCAGCATTTAAAAAGAAGGAAATCTCACTATGTTCAATAAGTATTGACTGGGGAAACATACTAACTGAAATGTCAGTCGCAGTAGGACAAATATTGCATGATTCCATTTACAGGCAGTGTCAAAAATAGTCAAACTTCTAGAAGCATAAAATAGAATGGTTGTCTGTGGATGGGGGCAGGGAAAAATGGGACATTGTGGCTTTATGGTTATAAAGTTACAGTTATACAAGATGACTAAGTACTAGAGATTTGCTGTAAAACATAGTGTTCACAGTTAAGAATATAGTATTGTGCACTAAAAATTTGTTAAGAGGTTAGATCTCATGTTAAGCGTTATTGTCACACACACAAGAAAAGCAAGCCTGTAAGGAAAGTTTTGGAGGTGATGATATGGTTTTCATCTTGATTGTGGTGCCTGTATCACAGATACATGCATACATCCAAACACATCAATTTATATAGGTTAAATATGTGAATTTTTATACATCAATTACACTTCAATAAAGCCATAAAATAAATAACACACACCTGAGTCAAATTAGCTCCTCCAGAAATGTAATTAACAGGAAAGGAATGAACTCTGTTGGTAGTTGAGGTGTCCAAGGTTATTCTGTTTAATCTAAATCATAAGACCTGAACATGAATAACTTATAAAGAGGGATTTTTATTATATATATATAATATACTATTTTATTATAGTAAAAAGATTACTATAATAAATGATGTAGATACTGAAACATGTGATGTAATGGCAAGATAGGCTATGGCCAGCATCTGTGTAGTCTCAGACTCCAAACGTAACTCCGTTGCCCACCCACCAGCAAACCCAAGACCCTTGCCACATGCTTGTGGCCTGCCTTCTACCACCAAAGCTGAAAGTATCAGAATTCCCCTTTCCCAGCCTTCTTTGAAGCCACAACAGGGAATGTGAAATTATGCTGGACGATATTATCTGAGAAGAAATCTTCAATAGGATTTATGGGAAAGTTTTTTTCCCCTAACACAAAAGGAAAAACTGGGAAATACCCTTGTTTATGACTTTTATTATTGCTTTGTAAGACTGGAATACCTGCAGCAATGGATCCTGCACCTGTAACTCTTTCCTTCTGTATCCTCGCAAAGCAGAGTAAATCAGAGTTGGCAACACATTGTCTTTGACCGTACTCTTGTTTTGCTGATTTAACCAGCCTTGAAACTCTCTACCCCTGAACTTTGTAAGTGATAAAATTCTTATGTGTGTTTCTTGAGCACTGCTAAGTGGGTCTCTGTTAATTGCATCTAAATTTTACTAACTGATACAATCCTATAAATATTATGAGACCACACATGGGGCAAAGCAGAAAAGTAACAGAATCATACTAGTATTTTACAAATATCATTCTCAATATAGTAAAAAAGACAAATAGCAAAGGAGAAGAATGGATGTAAGTTTTGTTAGAAGGTTTTTATATTAAGATGGGTGTATGATATAAGTAAATAAAGCAAACAGCAGGGGATATGTTACAGCAATGTTTTCTTAGGTGTGCTCCATGAAATGTTAGCTTTGAAGGATTTTAGCAGGCACTAAATAAAGAAGTTTGGGGATCAAATAATAATTTAGAAAGATACTAGCTTAAGTCAGATTAAACTGATTTGCTAAAATACAGTGCAAATTCATAATGGGGGACTAACAGAATTTTCATTATGCAAAAGAATTTATGTTCACTGAAGCATTTTGTGGAACAGTGTTTCACAGAACACACTGTAGGAAATTCTAGAGTCAGATTATATGTTTGAGAGAATCCTCAACACCTGGGGACTAATTATAAGATGAAATGCCTTCTTTTCTGTTTTGAGTGGTGGGATGGATAGTGGTGCCATTAATTGTGATAGGAGCTTGTGTGGGAAGATAATCATTTCATCCTGGGACCTGCTGAATTTTGAGTTGCCTGTGGAATATCCAAGTGGGAAAATTCCTGATAGCTATTTGAACATGCATCTAAAGTTCAACAACATGTTTTCTAGATATGTGGGTAGTGAGTAAAGTCTTATGAGCAGAAGAGATTGTTCTGTATTAAATTCTTTAGACAGAATTTGAGCTTCCTTTCTGCCTAATTGTGGGCATTTGAGATCTAGAGAACAATCTTTGCAAATAGAATTAGACAGTAGTTGTCAGTGAAATGTCTAAGATGGGGAAATGTAGGGTTGGTGCAGGCTGCACACTTTTTTAACATAGCTGTTCATTGTGTATCCTCTTTTTCCATTGAAAAATGCATCTTTGTAAAGTATAGACTCCTGTGGCTAAGTGGTGGATAATGAGTGTTAGCCTTCAGCAATACTGTGATGTGGGCACTTGAGCAGTGTCACGGAATCGCTCAGGTGTCCCTCAGACTGGAGTGCAAGGACTTCTTTTATTAACTTGGGCTGAACTTGAAGCAGGAATCTGGAGATGGAAAAACTTGAGTGGCCATGATGAGCTCTCTAAGCTACAAAGCCCTATAAACCCAATTAAGTTTACATTTTTAAAGAGGCCCAGAGGTTAAACTCTTGATATTCTCAGATGGAGCAGCATGAGCACCATTTTGTGGACTCTGCACTAGAGTGACTCACAAAGAGCACACATTGGACGCTCTCTCTCCTTCCTGTGGCAGTTTGAGTGTTTATTCCTCTGACATTCCGTGTCGAATACTCATCTGAGCTCTCTTCTTTCATAAGCAGCTACTGTGCTGTAGATGTGACGTGATGCAGAGAAACTGCAGATCAGAACTAGCAAGTCCACATCACCTCAGTCTGACCTGCCGAGCCCAGCACAGGCGATGGGATCACTGAGTCTCCCATCTTCTATTGCAATGTCTTCAGGGATGACCACTGGAGATGCTTAAACTCTTGACACAGAAGGAAAAAGAAGTAGATGGTAAAGAAACAAGTTAACATACAGTGGGGCATACATAGAACTTATACAAAAGACTATATACAGTGTATTTGCCAAGAGGAAACATGTTATATAATTTTCTCTCCCAAGATTTACTTAAGTTTTTTTTTTTTTTATACTGAATGTCTGGCATTATATTATACCTGGCAAGAAAAAAAAATCAGTCAGAAAAGATTCTTATGGTACATCTCAGAATTTTGAGGTCATGAGGTCACATAAAATTAAGACAATTTAATATTTTCTCATGACACCCCAAATACTTGGTGACTGTGCATGTGGTGCATTAAAGACTATCAATTCTTTGTCACATGAAGCTCCATGAAGAAAGAATGTTAAATTGTCCTTCCCTTAGGTTTATCTATTTTTGCCTTCTTAAACATATGCCTTCTTAAACAATTGAATGTGGTAGAAATCACACTTGTGAAATCAAGTTGAGACTTTCAAATATCTAGCAGCTTCTGTTTGCTCACTTTTGGAAAAATCACCGTTGACATGCTTACTCTCAAAATCCATCTTCTGCTCAGAAGCCAAGGTCACGTGAAGAGTCTGTGAGTGCCTCATGTTTAACAGTCTCACTTGAGCTCCCAGCCAAAAGACAGGTGAAGAACTCATCTGTACTAGTCCCAGAAAGTCTCCCAGTGATGTAGCCCTAGTTTATATCACACAGAGAAAACTACCCAGCTAATCTTGGTCAACATATACAATCATGGAAAATAACAAAATTGTTTCTAGCCACTAAGTTTTGATCTGGTATGCTATGCAGTAGTTGATAGTTGAAACAAATAAAAGGCTTGTTCTTGAGGACGGGTACAGTCTTAATTCTTTTAGAGGCCATTTAGTAATGCTGAAGGAAATTGCTGTCTAAGAAACTGAAAAATAAGAAGTGGTTCAGTATCCCACTTATGAAATAACTGAAGTTGATGAGATTCATGAATAGCTACATTAAGGGATCCCAAGCACATGTTGGTTTGATCTTTATAAAAGAAAAACAGGAAACAACTGTGTTCAACCAAAAAGGTATGGAGAAGCTACTAATTAGAATATAGTATAACCATTTAGAATTATGTGATGAAAACCTTATAATATAGTGGCTAACTGAAAAAGATACTGGGATATGGAACATAATGAAAACCACATAAAATAAACAAGGCAAAATATGTCTAGGAGCAAAAGTCTGATCATAATGCTTCAAGGTATGCATGAGCTTCCCTGGATGTATCATTTGCATGCTTAACTCTTGGTGAGAAAACAAGAACAAGCAATATCCTACGGAGGAACAAATGAGGAAATAGGTCGATCTGTCCTGGTCAGTTGGACATGGCTTCTTTGAGGATTTTTCAGTTGAGGTGAGTTTTACAGGATGAATAGGAATTTGTCAGGAGGTCAATTAAAGAGAAAAATCTAAGTAGAAGAAATAAACAGTGCAAAATCACAGAAAGTGACAAAAATAGCAACAAGCAGTAACTTTAGGAACCTGCAATTAAGTGTTCTGGTGCAGAGTTTGTGGAAGGAGGTCAGAGATAGGAGGGCTGGTTATGATATTATGGACCAATATACTGAACTCAATATTTCCATTTGGGCTGATTTCTCCTTTTTCTTTGAATGCCCCTGATACTTTTGTTTAATCATTCTTTATTTTATAGATTGTTTGACAGCATTTTTTACCTTCTATCCTAAATCATTAATTCCTTACACCTAAGTCATTTTTTCCACAAATAACCACGTGCTCATCTAGCTTTCCTAGGCTCCCTTTGGCTGTTTAAGATTTTTGAAAAGACCCAGGTACTCTAACCTTCGAAGAGCAGAAGGAGCTGAGAGGGTTGTACAAGGCCAAGATGATTACACTTCCCAAAGCTCAAAGCAAACTACAGCTGAGGAAGAAAATGGATGAGGAAGTCAGCAGAACTAAGGGGAAATGGACAAATAAGTTTTCAGAGAGAAGAATCAGGGCTTAATTAAGGGACTACCTCCCTCGTCCCCAGAGTGCGGGTTTCTTATAATGTTTATCTAGTGTTAATTAGACTTGCTACGTTCCAGTAACCAGTATATGTTTTCCATTCTTCCCCTCCCAAAGAAAGGGTGTGTATTGCAATTATTCTATTTCAACACTGGTGTAGAGGGTAAGATAACTGGCCTTGTTATTCAGCAGTCTTCAGAAGGTGAAGTGCTCTACCCATTCTCATGGAAAAACTACTGCCTGTACCCAGAGTCTCTGGATTGTAAGGATGCAGTGTCTGGGTAGGACTTTGTGTAGTTTCCTTGTGGGAAAGTTTGCATATGTAGTCACTACATTTGATGAAAGGAGCAAAGGGATATACCGGTTCTAGAAATATGACCTCTGTTCACCAAATATCTGTATGCTTTCTACTCATTTCCCAGACATGTTTGCAATTAGGTTGGGGATATGCAATTAGATATGGCCAATCAACTGTGAGCAGAACGAATGTGTGCCACTTCTGTGATAACCATTAAGATCCAGGATGATTCTTCCATCCCTCTCCTCCCACTGCCCTGCAATTCAAAGTGCATCTGGTTTATATAATACGGCCGAAAGATGGAGGAACGTATCCTGACCTTCATTGGACTATGTTAAATCACTGAAATCTGAAAGTTTGTTTATGGCAACAGTGTTAAGCCCCTTAAGGAATAGATTTCTGGGAGGAAGAGCTTAGCAAGAGCTTTCACATAGCAAAGCTAAATAATTAGCATCCATCATTTTTTGCCCCATATTACACATACCCTTGTGAGAGGTATTTGCATCTTTTTATGTCTTTCAAGCCTTTATTCAATCTCTGCACCATTGCCAAAATTTGTATAACAAAAAGTTTGCTAATTTGGCCTTACTATCCAGTGTGCTTTCTGAAGTGAAGAAACGTATCTCTGGCTCTGGCCTATTTTCCAAACATGAGTGAATTTATTATCCTTCCATCCCGCCAGAAATTACTTTTCCTTCCCTGTTTTGTAAACCCAGACTCCTACATTGTCAGCGGAAGTCTCATAACTTGAAGTGTTCTCTCCAACTTACTGGAACTACAACAGCTCTAACTAAAATGTCCAGGGCTGCTGTTTCTCATTGCACATTTTATTTCTGCTGATTTAATCTTGGAACACTTCCTTTTTTACTGTACCTCTCTGCAAAGATAAGGCAATATTCTATTTTAATATAGAACATAAGAGTTTAGGGACTCATTCATATATGGTAATGCATTGGTTCTCAAAAGAGCTCTGTAGAATTAGGCATGAACGATATTATTTATGCCTTATGCCCATATTCCAGATGAGGAAATGAGACTCAGGGGACTTCTCCAAATGCCCTGGCTGTGACTGCACACCCATGAAATCTTATTCCAAACCTCATTTTTCCTCTATACCTTTATTCATTTTACAACTCTTTCATTTGTTCCTGATCCTATATCTTAACATATCCATCAATCATTCATGTGAAATCTAACATGTTTTGAAATCTGTATTACTATACCTAAAATCAAATTAATATAACATGATATAATGCCATGAGTTTTAAGGAAGGAAAAATTAGAAATCCAAATAGGAAATAGCAAAGCTAAAAATACAAGAATGAGAAAAATAGACATTTGAATTGCTTCCAGTGTTGTGTTTTGTTGTTTTAAGTTTGTATGCATGCACACATTTTGTTTTGTTTTGTTTTTTGCTATTAAAGATAATTATACCATGAACATTCTTGTTCAATGCTTGATGCTCATGAATAAGATTTTCTCCCAGTCTAAGTTCTAGACCCAGGATTGAAAATGTTGGGAAAGTTTGAAAAAGTCAATTCAAAGTTATCCAATTGACCTTTGAACAACATGGGGGAAGTAAGGGCACCAACCCCTGCACAGTTGAAAGTTCACGTATGGCTTTTGACTCCTCAAAAACTTAGCTACTAATAGCCTATTGTTGACAGAAAGCTTTACTGATAACATCAATAGTCAGCACATATCTTATATGTTATATGTATTATAAATTGTATTATTACAACAGAGTAAGCTAGAGGAAAGAAAATGTTTTTTTAAGTTGTCACAAATAAGCAAACTTTCCAATATATTGAAAAAAATCTGCATATATGTGGACCCATGTAGTTCAAACCTGTGTTCAAAGGTCATCTATCTATATCTATATCCGTCTATCTATCTGTATATATACGAATGTGCCTTCATTGCAGATTTGTGAGACTCTGAGCATATATATTCATATGTTTATATGTATACATAATAAAAAATTGTGCCATACTGTATATAAGATACAAAAATTGTCATTCTTTATATGTGAACAAATTTGTATCATACTATATTACATTATGTATACATATACATATGTATATGTAATCATACTGTATATATAACATATGTAGTATATGTGCATATGTATTATATATGTACATCTATATATATATATACACATATTACATATGTACTACATAAGTATATAGTAAATGTATATACTATATGTATATAGTATCTATAAATATATGTAGTATAACTACATATACATATACTGTATATATTATATATTATAATTTTTATAAAGCTCAAAAACAAATATACAGAAATAATATGTTATTTAGAAGTACACATGGGGCAAAATTACTTAAATAAATTATGGACTGGCAAACAGTGGAGATTACCTGTGAGGGAATGTAGAATGATGACATTAAGTGGTAGCAAAACACACTGGTCTTGCACTGGTATTTGGTAGTATTAGTTATCAAGTTGGGTGATGGGTTCATGGGCATTCAATTAATCCCTTCAATTCATAAATTTACATATTAACTACATAAAGTTTTGAAAACATTACATAAATATTTCTTTGAATTCAGAGAACAGCTACTTCTAAAATTTAAATAGCTAGCAAGCCATATTGGTATACAACTCTATCCACTGTCTAAAGATGTTTTTTATTGTCTATGTGTGTTAATTTTATTTAAACTCCAATCACTCCCAGTCAAAAAGGAAACTTTCTGTGACAGATAAACCTTATGTCGACCCCCAGTGATCCCCATCTCCTGGTGTTCTTGCCTTTGTGGATTTCCCTCCTCTGATGTGTGGATGTGAGTAGTGACTTGCTTCTACCCCATTGAATAAGAGATATTACACCCATAGTTAATTTAGGTTATGTGGCAAAGGTGATAATGTGTCTGCTATTATGGTATCTATGACTCTGCCTTGGTAGCAGTCTGGAGCTAGAGATCTCCTCCAGGCATGATGAAATAAATAGCCATGGTAGAGAAGGTCATAGAGCAAAGAAGTGTGAGAGTAATTAGGAATTCAAGGCTGTACTCTAGGATCTAAGGGTAACCTCCAGCTGACTGGAAGCAAAAAGCTGGGGTCAGTCATACAGCTAGGAGGAAATGAATTCTGCCAACAATATGTATGGACTTAGAAGTATATTTTTCCCTAGTTGAGTCTCCAGATGAGAATGCAGCCTGTCCAAACCCTGATTACAGATCTCTGAGACCCTGAGCAGAGTATTCAGCTAAACTGTGCCAAGAATCTTGACTCATAGGACTGTGAAATAATAAATTATAAATGTGTGTTGTTTCAAGTTGCTGAGTTTATGGTAATTGTTATGCAAAAATAGGACTAATATATTTTCTTATTACAAAATAGAACTGTGAGGTTCATTTCAGTATGTAGCTACAACTTTGCTTTCAGAGGTCATTATAACATTACTTCTGACATATTTAAATTTTTATAAAAAATTATCAAACCTGGAGATTAAAGATGGAGGCATGAGAGGTGAGACAGAGAACTCCTCCCCAAACCACATATAATATGAAAATATAGTTAATACAACTAATCCTAAAAGAGCAACAGATCCAGTGGGACCCAAGCCCTTCCCCAACCCTAGCTCACCAGTGGGAGGAAGAGAAACAGACTGGACTGCTGAACACCCAGCCCTGGAGATCTGCTTTGGGAGCACAAATCTACATTGCATGGTGCTCTGGAGATTAGTGGGGTTGGAAAGCTAAGACAGGCAGGATACTTGAAGGACTGATATTCCAGCCAGTGTGGAGGACAGGGATCCACATCTGGCTGCTCTGGGAAAAAGGAAAGGTGCATGGTCTAAGAGGCTTCCTGGCACTGAGAGAGCTGCCCAAGGGGCGGGGTTTTCATGAAGCTTCCCACATGGGAGAAGGGAGAGCTGGACAAGGTTTTCTGAGTGTGCCCTCCCCAGCAAGGTGGGAACTTTCAAGAGCTTCACACACAACATTCCCCTGGCTGTCTACTCAGCCCTGAGGCAACCCCACTGTGATACACAGTCTGCTGTGCCTTCCTCCTGGCCTGTCAGCACTGGCTTGCAAACCAGCAGTCCCTGCCCTGGTGTTAGGCCAGCCAGAGGGAGACCCCACCTACAGCAGCTACAGACACAAACCAGAGAGGCTTACAACTGTGTGCTTGGCCCACTGGTTCTGACAGTGGAGACAGGTACTGCAACCAGGAAGCGGGAGACAGATCTTTCCTCCCCCCAGGCAACAGCACCACTCCCCTGAAACCTCCGACATTATCCCAGGGGCTGAACAGCTCAAGAGACTAGAGCTTTGGAGCCCTAAAGGGTGCCATATACAAATATGAATCATCAAAGTAACTGGTTCAAACAAAAATCTCAGAAAACCAAAAAAAGGGGAAAATGAAACTGAACTAACCAATCTTCCTGAGAGTTCAAAATAAAAATCATAAACATGCTCATGGAGGTACAGAAAAATATTCAAGAAATCAATGATGAATTTAAGATAGAGTTTCAGTCATTAAGAAATTCCATATCTTAAAAGAAAGATACAATGAAGGGATTTAAAAGCAGATTAGATGTAGTAGAAAAGACAGTAAAAATAGGATAGAAATTAGAGAAGAGGAATACAAAGAAGATGAGGCACAGAGAGAAAAAAGAATCTCTAAGAGTGAAAGAATATTGAGAGAAATGTGTGACCAATCTAAATGGAACACTATTTGCATTATAGGGGTACCAGAAGAAGAAGAGAGAGGAACAGGGATAGAAAGTGTCTTCGAGAAGGTAATGGCTGAAAAATTCCAAAATCTAGGGAAGGAGATAGTCTCTCAGGCCATGGAGGTGCACAGACCACCCAACACAAAGGACGTAAGGAAGAAAACACAAAGACATATAATAATTAAAATGGCAAAGTTCAAAGATAAGGACAGACATTTAAAAGCACCTAGAGAGAGATAACATACAAAGGAAAGCCCATCAGGCTATGATCAGACTTCTCAACAGAAACCTTACAGGCCAGAAGGGAGTGGCATGATATATTTACTGTAGTGAAGCAGAAGGGCCATGAATCAAGAATACTCTAACTGGAAAGATTATTATTTAAATTTGGAGGGAATAAACAACTTCCACATAAGCAAAAGCTGAGAGAATTTGCCTCCCACAAAATACCCCTACAGTGCATTTTGGAGGGATTGCTATAGATGGAATGTTCCTAAGGCTAAAGAGCTGCCACCAGGGGAAATGAAACCACAGTAAAGAAAGTAGAACAATTAATTACTGAGCAGATGCAAAATCAAATCAACTACCCCCAAAGTCAATCAAGGATAGACAAAGAGTACAGAATATTATACCTAATATATAAAGAATGGAGGAGGAAGAAAAAGGAGGAAAAAAAAGAACTTTAGGTTTTGTTTGTAATAGCATACTAAGTGAGTTAAATTAGACAGATAATATGGAAATTACCCTTGAACCTTTGGTAACCACGAATCTAAAGCCTGCAATGGCAATAAGTACATGCCTATCGACAATTACCCTAAATGTAAGTGGACTGAATGCACCAATCAAAAGACATAGAGTCACTGAATGGATAAAAACACAAGACCCATCTATATGCTGCCTACAAGAAACTCACTTCAAAAACAAAGACATACACAGACTGAAAGTAAAGGGATGGAAAAAGATATTTCATACAACTAATAGGGAGAAAAAGCAGAAGTTGCAGTACTTGTATCAGACAAAATAGACCTCAAAACAAAGCAAGTCACAAGAGACAAAGATGGATATTACATAATGATAAAGGGGTCAGTCCAACAAGAGGATATAAGTATTATAAATATCTATGCACTCAACACAGGGTCACCTACATAGGTGGAGCAAATACTAACAGAATTAAAGGGGGAAATAGAATACAATGCATTCATTCTAGGAGACTTCAACACTCAACTCACTCCAAAGGACAGATCAACCAGACAGAAAATAAGTAAGGAGGCAGAGGCACTGAACATCTCATTAGAATGGATGGACATAACAGACATCTACTGAACTCTATACCAAAAGGAGCAGAATACACATTCTTCTCAAATGCACATGGAACATTCTCCAGAATACACCACATACTAGGCCACAAAAAGAGCCTCAGTAAATTAAAAAAGATTGAAATTGTACTAACCAGCATCTCTGACCACAAAGGTATGAAACTAGAAAATATAAATTTCACAAAGAAAATGAAAAAGTCCATGAACACTTGGAGGCTTAATAACATGCTCCAAAATAATCAATGGATCAATGACCAAATAAAAACAGAGATCAAGCAATATATGGAGACAAATGACAACAATAATTCAACACTACAAAATCTGTGGGATGCAGCAAAAGCCATGCTAAGAGGGAAATATATTGCAATACAGGCCTACCTCAGGAAAGAAGAACAATCTTATATGAACAATCTAAACTCACAATGAACAAAACTAGGAAAAGTACAAGTGAGGCCCAAAGTCAGTAGAAGGAGGGATATAATAAAGATTAGAGCAGAAATAAATAAAATCGAGAAGAATAAAACAATCAAAAGAATCAATGAAAGTAAGAGATGGTTCTTCGAGGAAATAAACAACATAGATAAACTTCCAACCAGACTTATCAAGAAAAGAAGAGAGTCTACACACATAAACAGAATCAGAAATGAGAAAGGAAAAATCACTATGGACACCACAGAAATAGCAAGAATCATGAGAGAATACTATGAAAAATTATGTTAACAAACTGCATAATATAGAAGAAATGGACAACTTTCTAGAAAAACACAACCTTCCAAGCCTGACCAAGGAAGAAAAAAAAATCTTCATAGAGCAATTACCAGAAACAACATTGAATTGGTAATCAAAAAACAGCCTAAGAACAAAATCGCTGGACCAGATGGTTTCCCTGCTGAATTTTATGAAACATTTAATGAAGACCTAATATACATCCTCCTTAAAGTTTTCCAAAAAAATAAAAGAGGAGGGGATACTGCCAAACTCATTCTATGAGGCCATCATTGCCCTAAACCAAAACCAGGCAAAGATACCACAAAAAAAGAAAATTACAGACCAATATCCCTGATAAACATAGATGCAAAAATATTCAACAAAATATTACAAACCAAATTCAAAAATACATCAAAAAGATCATCCATCATGATCAAGTAGGATTTATTCCAGGTATGTAAGAATGGTACAACGTTCAAATATCCATCAACATCATCACCACATCAACAAAAAGAAAGACACAAGGGATCGGAAGATGGCGGCGTGACTAGAGCAGCGGAAATCTCCTCCCAAAACAACATATATTATGAAAATATAACAAAGACAACCCTTCCTAGAATAAAGACCAGAGGACACAGGACAATATCCAGACCACATCCACACCTGAGAGAACCCAGATCCTCGCGAAGGGGGTAAGATACAAGCCCCGGCCCGGCGGGAGCTGAACGCCCATCCCCCCAACTCCCAGAGGGAGAAGAATAGGCAGAGCGGGAGGGAGACGGAGCCCAGGACTGCCGAACACCCAGCTCAAGCCATCCGGGCCAGAGTGCAGACACAGTGCGTGTGCAGGGGGCCCTGGAAACTAGGGAATCAGGGCAGCAAGAACAGTGAGCGGGCACCGGAGTCCGGGTGCCAGAGGACATAAGAAAAGTGAGTGACAAATTTTTTTTTTTTTTCTCTTTTGTTTTGGCGAGCGGTTTTTGGAAGATTTAAAAGGATAGGGACCCCAATACTAGGGAAACAGGGCAGCAAGACCAGTGAGCAGATGCCTGAGGCTGGTGCCAGAGAATAAAGAAAAACGAGTGGTCACAATTTTTTTTTTTTTTAATTAAAAAAAATTTTTTTTTTTTGTGGTCGTAGTTTTGTTTTGGCGGGTGCTTTTTGGAAGTATTAAAGGGGCAGGGCGGGACACTTAATCCAGTGGTAGGGAATCCAGGGATCTCTGGGCATGCTAACCCCTGGGCTGCAGGGAGCAAGGAGGCCCCTTACAGAGATAAATAGCCTCCAGGCCATTACCCCTCCAACGTGACTCCACCATTTTGGAGCAGCTGCCCAGCCAGGCCACACCCACAGCAACAGTGGAGATAAACTCCATAGCAGCCAGGCAGGAAGCAGAAACCTTGTCTGCGTGCAGCTGCCCAGAACAAGCCACTGGAGGTCGCTGTTCTCCCAGGAGAGGAGGGCCACAAACCAACAAGAAGGGAAGTTCTCCCAGCTGTCACCTGTCCCAGCTCTGCAAACTATTCCTATCACCATGAAAAGGCAAAGCTACAGGCAGACAAAGATCACAGAGACAACACCAGAGAAGGAGACGGACCTAACCAGTCTTCCTGAAAAAGACTTCAAAATAAGAATCATAAACATGCTGACAGAGATGCAGAGAAATACGCAAGAGAAATGGGATGAAGTCCGGAGGGAGATCACAGATGCCAGAAAGGAGATCACAGAAATGAAACAAACTCTGGAAGGGTTTATAAGCGGAATGGATAGGATGCAAGAGGCCATTGATGGAATTGAAACCAGAGAACAGGAACGCATAGAAGCTGACATAGAGAGAGATAAAAGAATCTCCAGGAATGAAACAATATTAAGAGAAATATGTGACCAATCCAAAAGGAACAATATCTGTACTATAGGGGTTCCAGAAGAAGAAGAGAGAGGAAAAGAGATGAAAAGTATCTTAGAAGAAATAATTGCTGAAAACTTCCCCAAACTGGGGGAGGAAATAATCGAACAGACCACGGAAATACACAGAACCCCCAACAGAAAGGATCCAAGGAGGACAACACCAAGACACATAATAATTAAAAAGGCAAAGATCAAGGACAAGGAAAGAGTTTTAAAGGCAGCTAGAGAGAAAAAGATCACATATAAAGGAAAACCCATCAGGCTAACATCAGACTTCTCAACAGAAACCCTACAGGCCAGAAGAGAATGGCATGATATATTTAATACAATGAAACAGAAGGGCCTGGAACCAAGAATACTGTATCCAGCATGACTATCATTCAAATATGATGGTGGGATTAAACAATTCCAGACAAACAAAAGCTGAGGGAATTTGCTTCCCACAAACCACCTCTACAGAACTTCTTACAGGGACTGCTCTAGATGGGAGCACTCCTAGAAAGAGCACAGCACAAAACACCCAACATATGAAGAATCGAGGAGGAGGAACAAGAAGGGAGAGAAGAAAAGAATCTCCAGACAGTGTATATAACAGCTCAATAAGCGAGCTAAGTTAGGCAGTAAGATACTAAAGAGGCTAACCTTGAACCTTTGGTAACCACGAATTGAAAGCCTGCAATGGCAATAAGTACATATCTTTCAATAGTCACCCTAAATGTTAATGGACTGAATGCACCAATCAAAAGACACAGAGTAATAGAATGGATAAAAAGGCAAGACCCATCTATATGCTGCTTACAAGAAACTCACCTCAAACCCAAAGACATGCACAGACTAAAAGTCAAGGGATGGAAAAACGTATTTCAAGCAAACAACAGCGAGAAGAAAGCAGGGGTTGCAGTACTAATATCAGACAAAATAGACTTCAAAACAAAGAAAGTAACAAGAGATAAAGAAGGACACTACATAATGAAAAAGGGCTCAGCCCAACAAGAGGATATAACTATTCTAAATATATATATGCACCCAACACAGGAGCACCAGCATATGTGAAACAAATACTAACAGAACTAAAGGGGGAAATAGAATGCAATGCATTCATTCTAGGAGACTTCAACACACCACTCACCCCAAAGGATAGATCCAACGGGCAGAAAATAAGTAAGGACACGGAAGCACTGAACAACACAGTAGAGCAGATGGACCTAATAGACATCTATAGAACTCTACATCCAAAAGCAACAGGATATACATCCTTCTCAAGTGCACATGAAACATTCTCCAGAATAGACCACATACTAGGCCACAAAAAGAGCCTCAGAAAATTCCAAAAGATTGAAATCCTACCAACCAACTTTTCAGACCACAAAGGCATAAAACTAGAAATAAACTGTACAAAGAAAGCAAAGAGGCTCACAAACACATGGAGGCTTAAAAACACACTCCTAAATAATCAAAGGGATCAATGACCAAATCAAAATGGAGATCCAGCAATATATGGAAACAAATGACAACAACAACACTAAGCTCCAACTTCTGTGGGACACAGCAAAAGCAGTCTTAAGAGGAAAGTATATAGCAATCCAAGCATATTTAAAAAAGGAAGAGCAATCCCAAATGAATGGTCTAATGTCACAATTATCGAAATTGGAAAAAGAAGAACAAATGAGGCCAAAGGTCAGCAGAAGGAGGGACATAATAAAGATCAGAGAAGAAATAAATAAAATTGAGAAGAATAAAACAATAGCAAAAATCAATGAAACCAAGAGCTGGTTCTTCGAGAAAATAAAAAAAAAAAGATAAGCCTCTAGCCAGACTTATTAAGAAGAAAAGAGAGTCAATACAAATCAACAGTATCAGAAATGAGAAAGGAAAAATCACGACAGACACCACAGAAATACAAAGAATTATTAGAGAGTACTATGAAAACCTATATGCTAATAAGCTGGGAAACCTAGGAAAAATGGACAACTTCCTAGAAAAATACAACCTTCCAAGACTGACCCAGAAAGAAACAGAAAATCTAAACAGACCAATTACCAGCAATGAAATTGAAGTGCTAATCAAAAAACTACCAAAGAACAGAACCCCTGGCCAGATGGATTTACCTCGGAATTTTATCAGACATACAGGGAAGACATAATACCCATTCTCCTTAGAGTTTTCCAAAAAATAGAGGAGGAGGGGATACTCCCAAACTCATTCTATGAAGCTAACATCACCCTAATACCAAAACCAGGCAAAGACCCCACCAAAAAAGAAAACTACAGACCAATATCCCTGATGAACGTAGATGCAAAAATACTCAACAAAATATTAGCAAACCGAATTCAAAAATACATCAAAAGGATCATACACCATGACCAAGTGGGATTCATCCCAGGGATGCAAGGATGGTACAACATTCGAAAGTCCATCAACATCATCCACCACATCAACAAAAAGAAAGACAAAAACCACATGATCATCTCCATAGATGCTGAAAAAGCATTTGACAAAGTTCAACATCCATTCATGATAAAAACTCTCAGCAAAATGGGAATAGAGGGCAAGTACCTCAACATAATAAAGGCCATCTATGATAAACCCACAGCCAACATTATATTGAACAGTGAGAAGATGAAGGCATTTCCTCTGAGATCCGGAACTAGACAGGGATGCCCACTCTCCCCACTGTTATTTAACATAGTACTGGAGGTCCTAGCCACGGCAATCAGACAAAACAAAGAAACACAAGGAATCCAGATTGGTAAAGAAGAAGTTAAACTGTCACTATTTGCAGATGACATGATACTGTACATAAAAAACCCTAAAGACTCTACCCCAAAACTACTAGAACTGATATCAGAAAACAGCAAAGTTGCAGGATACAAAATCAATACACAGAAATCTGTGGCTTTCCTATACACTAACAATGAACCAACAGAAAGAGAAATCAGAAAAACAACTCCATTCACAGTTGTATCAAAAAAAATAAAATACCTAGGAATAAACCTAACCAAAGAAGTGAAAGAGTTATCCTCTGAAAACTACAAGTCACTCTTAAGAGAAATTAAAGGGGACACTAACAGATGGAAACTCATCCCATGCTCGCAGCTAGGAAGAATTAATATCGTCAAAATGGCCATCCTGCCCAAAGCAATATACAGATTTGATGCAATCCCTATCAAACTACCAGCAACATTCTTCAATGAACTGGAACAAATAATTCAAAAATTCATATGCAAACAACAAAAACCCTGAATAGCCAAAGCAATCCTGAGAAAGAAGAATAAAGTAGGGGGGATCTCACTCCCCAACTTCAAGCTCTATTATAAAGCCATAGTAATCAAGACAATTTGGTACTGGCACAAGAACAGAGCCACAGACCAATGGAACAGACTAGACAATCCAGACATTAACCCAGACATATATGGTCAATTAATATTTGATAAAGGAGCCATGGACATACAATGGCGAAATGACAGTCTCTTCAACAGATGGTGCTGGCAAAACTGGACAGCTACATGTAGGAGAATGAAACTGGACCATTCTCTAACCCCATATACAAAAGTAAACTCAAAATGGATCAAAGACCTGAATGTAAGTCATGAAACCATTAAACTCTTGGAAGAAAACATAGGCAAAAACCTCTTAGACATAAACATGAGTGACCTCTTCTTGAACATATCTCCCCGGGCAAGGAAAACAACAGCAAAAATGAACAAGTGGGACTATATTAAACTGAAAAGCTTCTGTACAGCAAAAGACACCATCAATAGAACAAAAAGGAACCCTACAGTATGGGAGAATATATTTGAAAATGACACATCCGATAAAGGCTTGACGTCCAGAATATATAAAGAGCTCACACGCCTCAACAAACAAACAAAAAATAACCCAATTTAAAAATGGGCAAAGGAACTGAACAGACGGTTCTCCAAAAAAGAAATACAGATGGCCAACAGACACATGAAAAGATGCTCCACATCGCTAATTATCAGAGAAATGCAAATTAAAACTACAATGAGGTACCACCTCACACCAGTAAGGATGGCTGCCATCCAAAAGACAAACAACAACAAATGTTGGCGAGGCTGTGGAGAAAGGGGAACCCTCCTACACTGCTGGTGGGAATGTAAACTTGTTCAACCATTGTGGAAAGCAGTATGGAGGTACATCAAAATGCTCAAAACAGACATACCATTTGACCCAGGAATTACACTCCTAGGAATTTACTCTAAGAATGCAGCAATCAACTATGAGAAAGATCAGTGCACCCCTATGTTTATCACAGCACTATTTACAATAGCCAAGAATTGGAAACAACCTAAATGTCCATCAATAGATGAATGGATAAAGAAGATGTGGTACATGTACACAATGGAATACTACTCAGCCATAAGAAAAGGGCAAATCCTACCATTTTCAGCAACATGGATGGAGCTGGAGGGTATTATGCTCAGTGAAACAAGCCAAGCGGAGAAAGAGAAATACCAAATGATTTCACTCATCTGTGGAATATAAGAACAAAGGAAAAACTGAAGGAACAAAACAGCAGCAGAATCACAGAACTCAAGAATGGACTAACAGGTACCAAAGGGAAAGGGACTGGGGAGGATGGGTGGGTAGGGAGGGATAAGGGGGGGAGAAGTAGGGGGGTATTAAGATTAGCATGCATGGGGGGCTGAGAGAAAAGGGAGGGCTGTACAACACAGAGAAGGCAAGTAGTGATTCTACTACATTTTGCTATGCTGATGGACAGTGACTGTAAAGGGGTTTATAAGGGGTACCTGGTATAGGGGAGAGCCTAGTAAACATAATATTCTTCATGTAAGTGTAGATTAGTGATACCAAAAAAAAAAGGCAGTTCCTGTGTGGTAACCTCCAATGACTTCTACACAAGGGTATAAAGGGCATATAAAAGTATAGGCAAATGGTCTGTTTGCGTTTATACAGAGGATCAAAGCCTAATTGGGCTACCCCAAAAGTGAACTAAGATACGATATGAAAAAGAACTTCCAACATCAGCACTCTCTGGAAGACTCATGCCAGAAGATGATCTTCAGAAAACCCCAACCAAGATCCACGCACTGCTACAGCTTTAGATGCACTCATCCCACCAGTTCCTGGACTTGCCATGGGAATGAAGGAGATATCTAAGCTGGCCTGTGCATACAGTAAAACAACAACTTTGACTGGATCTATACTGTTGGAACTCAACCAAGAATTAGGAGAAGTGCAAATTGTAGTGCTCCAAAATCTTACAACTACAGACTATTTACTGTTAAAAGAGCATAAGGGATGTGAACATTCTCCAGGAATGGGTTGTTTTAATTTTTCTGATTTCCCTCAGACTGTTCAAGTTCAGTTGGACAATATCCACCATATCATAGATAAGTTTTCACAAATGCCTAAGGTGCCTAACTGGTTTTCTTGGTTTCACTGGAGATGGCTGCTAATTATAGGTATGCTTTGGTTATGTAACTATACTCCTATTATGTTAATGTGTGTGTGCAATTTAAGTAGTAGCTTAAAACCTATACATGCTGAAGTTACTCTACAAGAAGATATGTCAAAGAAATAATCAATCTTCCCATGTTTTCTTCCACCTGCTACTTCTATAGCTTTTCTTCTTCCTTTCTAATTACAACCCTTAAATAGAATTTGTGCCTCATATCAAATTTACCGAGTATCATAATTCTTCCAGTTGGTAAAGATACCTCAAGACAAATGCTGGGCATAGAAGCCACAGGGCATAAATATGCAAAGAAGTAAAAAGCTAACCATTTCAAAAAATAAGGCTTCTCTCTCACTTACCAACTTTACATTTCCCTGTATGGCCCCGGAAGTGACTGGTTAGCCAGAGACGGGTAAGATTCCTCAAGGGAGGAACAACCTAAGACAGGCAGTCACAGGGGAGTCATCACGTGAGAAATTGGGTATCAACAGAGGTGAGGCTTAGAACGTCACCCCCCCTGTTCTGAGAGAAATCTTCTGCATACGTGGATGTTTTATTGCCCTGGTCTAGCTTGGATTAACACATAGTCTACAGGCACACACCTGATCATCTACATTTGCTCTCTTACAACACTAAACTATGTTTTCTACCTTTATCTTATATCTACCTACCACTTCAGCATTTTATTAAAAATAATAATAATAAAGAGAGAAATGTGGTATCCACATATAAATCAAGTATAAAAATCAAATGAGTATTCATATTTGAACTGACTGTTTAGAGTTCATAATGCATGAGCAAAACCGAAAGTTTCTGTGATGACTGCCCTTGTACTGTTCACCATGTAACTTATTCACTATGTTAGAATTTGTTCTCCATGTAAGAACTTGTTTGTTATGCCTCAGAAGATTGGAGACTGACAAAAATTACTCTTGGGGTGGATTAATGATTGTGCATTGAGCATTGACTCCACCATACAGAATTTTATTGTTGTTAACAACCGTTTGATCAATAAATATGAGAGATGCCCTCACAAAAAAAAAAAAAGTGCACACTTCCAATTGTAAAATAAATAAGTAACCAGGATGTAATGTATAGCATAAGGAATATAGTCAAAATATTGTAACAACTTGGTGTGGTGATAGCAGGTACCTAGAATTATCATGTATATAAATGTTGAATCACTATGTTGTACACCTGAAACTAATGTAATGTAATACTGTGTGTCAACTACCCTTCAATAAAAAATAATTATCTACAAAAAAAAAAAAGAAAGGTGAAAACCACATGATCATCTCCATAGATACTGAAAAAGCACTTGACAATATTCAACATCCATTCATGATAAAAACTTTCAACATAATGGGTATACAGTGCAAGTACCTCAACATAATAAAGGCCATATATGACAAACCCACAGCCAACATCTTACTTAACAGCGAGAAGCTGAAAGCTTTTCCTTTAAGATCAGGAACAAGACAAGGATGCCCACTCTTTCTACTTTTATTCAACATATTTCTGGAGGTCCTAGCCATGGCAATGAGACAACACAAGGAAATACAAGGAATCCATATTGGCAAGGAAGAAGTCAAACTGTCCCTGTTTGGAGATGACATGATATTGTACATAAAAAACCCTAAAGAATCCACTCTAGAACTACTAGTTCTAATATCTGAATTCAGCAAAGTTGTAGGATACAAAATTAACACACAGAAATCTGTGGCTTTCCTATACACTAATGATGAACTAGCAGAAAGAGAAATCAGGAAAACAATTCCATTCACAATTGCATCAAAAAGATTAAAATATCTAGGAATAAACTTAACCAAGGAAGTGAAAGACCTATACTCTGAAAACTACAAGACACTCATGAGAGAAATGAAAGGATGTACCAATAAATGGAAACACATTCCATGCTCATGGATAGGAAGAATTAATATTGTCAAAATGGCCATCCTGCCTAAAGCAATCTACAGATTCTATGCAATCCCTATCAAAATACCAACAGTATTCTTCAACGAACTGCAACAAATAGATTTTAAATTCATATGAAACCACAATAGACCCCAAAGAGCCAATGCAATCCTGAGAAGGAAGAATAAAGCAGGGGGAATTATGCTCCCCAACTTCAAGCTCTCCTACAAAGCCACAGAAATCAAGACAATTTGGTACTGGCAGAAGAACAGACCCATAGACCAATGGAACAGACTAGAGAGCCCAGATATAAACCCAAGCATATATGGTCAATTAATGTATGATAAAGGAGCCATGGACATACAATGGGGAAATGACAGCCTCTTCAACAACTGGTGTTGTCAAAACTGGACAGCTACATGGAATGAAACTGGATTATTATCTAACCCCATACACAAAAGTAAACTCAAAATGGATCAAAGACCTGAATGTAAGTTATGAAACCATAAAACTCTTAGAGGAAAACAGGCAAAAATATCTTGAATATAAACATGAGCAACTTTTCTCCTGAACGCATCTCCTCAGGCAAGGGAAACAAAATAAAAAATGAACAAATGGGACTACATCATGCTAAAAACCTTCTGTACAGCAAAGGACACCATCAACAGAACAAAAAGGCATCCTACAGTAGGTGAGAATATATTTGTAAATGACATATCTGACAAGGAGTTAACATCCAAAATATGTAAAGAACCCACACACATGCCTCAACACCCAAAAAGCAAATCACCCTATTAAAAAATGGGTGGAGGATATGAAAAGACACTTCACCAAAGAAGAAATTCTTATGGCCAACAGGCACATGAAAAGATGCTTCACATCAGTAATTATCAGGGAAATGCAAATTAAAACCACAATGAGCTATCCATACCAGTTAGGAAGGCCAACATTGAAAAGACTAGGAACAACAAATGCCAGCGAGGATGGAGAGAAAGGGGAACCTTCCTACACTGCTGTTGGGAATGTAAACTAGTTCAACCATTGTGTAAAGCAATATGGAGGTTCCTCTAAAAAATTAAAAATAGAAATACCATTTAGCCCAGAAATTCCACTCCTAGGAATTTACCCTAAAATGTAGGATCCCAGTTTCAAAAGGACATAGGCACCCCTATGTTTATCGCAGAACTATTTACAATAGCCAAGACATGGAAGCAATCTAAGTGTCCATCAGTAGATGAAAAGATAAAGAAAATGTGGTACATACACACAATGGAATATTATTCAGCCATAAGAAGAAAACAAATCCTACCATTTGCAACAACAGAGATGGAGCTAGAGGGTATTATGCTTAGTGAAATAAGCCAGGCAGAGAAAGACAAGTATCAAATGATTTCACTCATCTGTGGAGCATAAGAACAAAGCAAAAACTGAAGGAACAAAACAGCAGTAGACTCACAGAACTGAAGAATGGACTCACAGTTACCGAAGGTAAAGGGACTGGGGAGGGTGGGTGGAAAGGGAGGGAGAAGGGGAATAAGGGGTATTTCGATCAGCACACATAATATAGTGGGGGTGCACGGGGAAGGCAGTATAGCTCAGAGAAGACAAGTAGTGACTCTATAGCATCTTACTACACTGATGGACAGTGACTGTAATGGGGCATGTGGTGGGGACTTGATAATGGGGGGAATCTAGTAACTACAATGTTGCTCATATGATTTTATATTAATGACACCATAATAAAAAATAAATGAATAAAAATAAATCATAAAACATGCAGGGACATTTTCTTTTTGGCTGCTGTTGTTGATGCCTCACTTCTTGAGATATAAACATTGATAATCTTTATTGTTTCTACTTTAAGTGACATAAGACGAGCTGCCTTTTTGAATAGATATTTAATTATTGTTAATTTTATTGTATGTGGAATTGAATACTAAATTGAAATATGGTTATAGCAAAGTATTTTTTAGTTTAGTTTGTAATTTCAATTTTTTTCATTTGTGCTTTCATTTTCTACTAAGATAACATTAATGAACTTGAATTTTCCTTAGTGTGTCTATTGATCAATTTAAAACTGATGGCAATTATAAGAAAAACTTGTAGGACAAACTCAGCAACTTAAAACAACACACACTTGTAATTTATAACATAACTCAAATTTATACTGTGATAGTATCAAATATATAAAGACAATCATAAAAAAGAATAATTCTTATAGTAAGTAGATAAAACTTGCTAAATACTATCTAAGAAACTGTCCTGTGACCCTGTATAGAGGATATTTTATATTTTGTGGTTATGTGTTGCACATCTAAGCCTCCCTCTCATCCAGGCCTTAGGGTTTAATGGTGTCTAACCTAGTGAAGTGACTGGCAGACTTCAAACCAACATGAAGAATGAAAGATCCAAGGGAAATATGGGGAAAAAGTAAATAATGTCACCATGTCCTGGTGATACTCTTTAAGTCTCTGGTTCTGCTTTGGTCTTAAATTACATGGCTGGAACTCAGCCCTGTGTTTTGCATGTAAGACTTTTGATTCCCAAATATTCCTAAATTAAATTGGCAGCCTCAGCTAATGGTTAATAGCATAAGTCTCTTCATGGTTCTCATTGTGATAGAAGCTGGTCCTAAAAAGCAATGGTGTTAGTTCCCTAAGATAGCATTTAGAGAATTGTATCAAATGAAGTGTATTGCCATAAGTGAAATTATGTGGACATAGAGCTTTATTAGAAAACTGCCAAGTATCCAAAGGAAAATGTTTAAAGTTATTACCAATTTCCTGCAACAGTCCTGCATGTGAGTTGTCCCTATCTCCTTTCAAAAGAGACTGGCTGCAAGACATGCAGCTAGCTGAAGCCCGTACTCTTCAAGGTCTGTCTCAGGCTTCAAGTCAAGGCCACACTCTCCTCACAACCTCCGGCCCATTGCTGAGTCTGCTGGGAATTCAAGGGCTGATCATTTCTGCTCGTTTTGGCTTCTCTCTACGACACTCTGCACTGGAGCTCCGTGGTGGGCTGGGGACTTTCTCAGAGCCATGCTGCACTCTGTGGGTCTTCCTGCCAACCCTGCTTCCTTCCCATTCCTTTCACAGCTATGAGACCAGCATCTGGTGAGAAGTCTCTCCCTGCCTGCTTTCGCTTTTTCTCTCTCTTTTTCTCATAGGCATTACCTCCAATAGCTCTCTTACGCTTCTACTTATTCCTTTTAGCACCTCTTTCTCAAGACCCAAAGACTGTCACTTGGGAGTCATTATTGGCCTTTATGAAATAAAGGGCTTGAGGCTTCTTCCTTTTTTTTGGTGGAGAGGCCAGAAAAAGAGCATGTACGTGTGTGAGCATCTTCATAACTAGTTCAAGGAAGATCATCAAAAAGCTCAAGAACCTTGAAATCAGTACAAAACACAATAAGTACAACAGGAAGGGTTTCCTGGCTTACAAAAAACTTTTTGCAGAAAGTTAGCTGTCAATAAAAATTGTTCATTTGATTGGGCAGAGAAATACAAGTCTGTAGCTATTTGGTGAAAGAAAACAGCATTTTAGATACTTGTAAAATTCCAATACATTGTGTGATATAACATAACATAAGCTGCCTCATTATAACTCAATAATTTAGATTGTATTACACTGATTCAGGTTGGAAAATTTTTTATGTTAAGCTTTGAAAGTGAATCAAATTCCTGTGGTTTGTTGACTTATTTATTAGGACCTCAGAAAGTAACTGCCTGTATAAAGACTAATTGTCAAGGAGAACACATCTTCAGTAGGTTTCTTCAAGTGCTAAAGTCTATGATACCACGAGTCTATGATAAAACAGTGGATGTAGTATCAAACAGAAAAGATTACCTCCTGCCTCTAGACTATGATGTATGTGAGGGCACATCTTTTCATCCAACTTTTGAGAGCATTTAGAACTAGTAGGCATTTGTGAAATGTTACCTAAACTGAACTGAAATCCAATTTTCAGTTATTTTGTGCCAGCGAATCCAGACACAGCAGAACTTTATTGCACTAAGTGTCCCTGGCATTGATGGCCAATATTTGCCATGAGATCTGGATGGGAGTATTTAGAGTTGAATTCCAATGCATGTTATTTGAAGGATCTTCCATTCTTCTCACTTTGTCAGGACCTTAAATGAGAATTTTGAGTTGAAGGTGACTAAAATAGGAAAAAGCATTCACAGGGCTGCCTGAGCAGCTGTTTGGATTTACACTCAATGGCTTTGCTGCTGCTATTTTTATAAGCCTGCTGAAAAGATTTCTGTAAATTCTGGAAGAAAGCCTAACTTCAAGGGGTTAAGCTGCTGAACTACTGGGATCTACAGTCAGTTAGAAGTGACAAATTGTAAGCAAAAGATAATCTTTCCCACTTACAGAAATGCCAGCCCAAATATCATCTGTAGAAAGACTTAAGTAACTTTAATATATTCATGTTAAAGAAGCAGAATTTAAAAATAGGCATTTGTGGATCTTTTAGGTCCCTGCTGCTTTATAGATTTTAACTATGCTGGTTAGCAATCCTCCTCAGCTGTGGTCTGATGGCTGCACGGAGACTCTGCCTTTTATGGAGATTTATGGAAAGCCTGCACTACAGAGCTAAGCTAATACTCAGCCTCCAAACTGCATGTATCTTCCATACAATGGGAATCTTCACACCTTGTGAGGCAAGGGACCTTGACTCTATTAGAAATGTTTTAAGCTGCAGGTAACAGAACCCTCTATAAAAAGTGGTTTATAAAAAGAAAAACATTAATTACATACAAATTATGGAGGTATACCAGGTTTTTCTTTTTGAAGAGCATCTCAAGAATATCAGGGATGTGAGTGTTTTTATCACACTACATGTATATTTAATCCTGAATCTAAAGTAATACTCAATGTATTAATAACATTAATATTCTATCATGATCAGGAGACCCAGATCTAAATACTGCTCAAAACACACCCATGCTTGCCCCTGAAGATCCCAAGAGAAATTTGTAAGCAAAAACAATCACAAATGGAGAAGAAAGGCTGATGGCTTGGGCCTATCACTTCAATGCACTCCATTCTGGAAAAGTGAGCTGGCATTTGTGATCAATCGCAAAGCCTGCAAGAATGTCTCCCTCTTTTTGTCTACATTTTGCCATAAGCTGGCTTTCAGAGGCTAACTGATTACCAAGCCATAGTGCCCTGTGAGAAATAAAAATTTATCAAAACAGTCAGCCTAAGCTGTCTTAACTGATCTTGCAGCATCAACAGAAGAGGCAAAATCCCTAACTCTGCTCAGAGCAGATGCTAGAATAGCTCCCTGCTTTGGTACCTAAGGGAACAGTGGAAGAAGAGTGAATACAGAAGAAAGAATTACATCTATGTCTATGGGCATGACCTTTCAATGCAGTTGTCTTCCCCACTAGCAAAATGATCTAATTATAGAGTTCCAAAATAAAACCCAATAGAAGAAGCTATGTCTTTCCTTGGGAGGAACTGACAGTGGGGTGGGGTGAACAAGAGGACCTTTCTGCTGCATCTGGGACCATCAAGATCTCTTAGCTAGATTTTATATTTAATTCTATTAAAGGTAAGCCAAAATTGCTTAAACAACATTTATCTATAAGTATCTTTGTTAAGTGTTTTTCACTGACCAGAGGAAACAAGTTTTTTAAATGTCAATTTGATATGGACTCTGCTATAGACTGAACATTTGTGTCTTTCCAAGTCATATGTTGAAAGTGAATCTCCAATGTGACAGTATTTGGAGGTGTGGCCTTTTGAGAGGTGATTAGGAGTGAGAGCACAGAGCCCTCATCAATGATTAGTGTCCTTATCAAAAAAGTTCCCTCACCATTTCTGCCATGTGAGGACACAGAAGTAGGCCATCTGCAGCCCAGAAGAGGGCTCTCGCTGGAACTTGATCATGCTGACTCTCTGATCTCAGACTTAAGCCCCAAGAACTGTGAAAAATCTATTTGTTACTTATAAACCTGCCTAGTCTACAGTGCTTTGTGATAGCAGCCTGTACTAAGAAAGGCTTGAATTAAACTTTAGAAACTGAGAGAAATTGTTGAGGCAGATGCTTAAGTCCCATCAGGACTGACTGGCTGAAGCTTGGTGACATACAAGAGGCTCAAAGAAAGAATTGCAACACATCCCGTGGAATCGTGGGAGTGTGCAGTGATCTGTATATTTGCGTCAGATGTCATCCCAAGGAAAATCACTCATTTTTTTTTTTGGTTCCTAATCTATTTCTGGAGGTAGCAAAACAATGCAAAATTCTTCCTGAAGGAGACTTCACAGACTAAATATAATTATTTTACAATTAGATCAAGTTTACTCTTATTTTCAACCCATTGCTCATTGTTATGGGGGCCAATTTAAACACATACTGGGAGCTAACATTTCTGTATTGTGTGTTAACATTTATCTCATATATAATGTTTTTAAATCATTAAGTTAAAACAGTGAGGATCAATTTTTGGTCTAGGTCACTTCTCTTTCAGAACTATAGAAGTGGGGAGACTAGATATTGTTAAAAAAAGAAAATATACCAAAATTCTTTAAGGAACAAAAGTTCTGTTGGGGACCATGATCACAAATAACTAGTGCAGTAAATCCCAGTTCTTCTATGGATATAATATTGGACACTAGTCTAGCCTGGATTAGGAAACATGTCCATGCCTTATTAAAAAATATAGTTGGACTACATTTTCTATTATAGATTATCATCGTCTAACTCAATACTTTTTATAATAATGATGCTGATCTATCATTATTTCAGTTAGTTAATTGTTTGATGATATCTCTCAAATGATGAGACATATCACTTCTGTTTATATGTAGAGTCAAGGGCCATGAAAGGTTTTTCAAAAGGCAAAGAGAAGTGTGTGTATACATGTGTATTTGTGTACCAGTCTGATAAGTGGTGGGGGTAGAAGCATTGTTGACTGCATATGTACTATGTCCTAGCGCTGTTCTGTATCCTTTACATTCATTCTTTTATTCTCTGGGTACTTTTCATTCATTATATTTGAGGGGTTAATCCACCCAAACACAGCAATATTTTGTCACAGTAAACACTCTAATGTGGTCCACTTGGTGGCATTAAAAGCAGTTCTCATTTCATCTTTTGGCAATGCCTTTAGTTTTTTGAAGTTAGTATAAATGCTGCTTAACTATAAACAAATCCTTTAATCCCAGATGGAGACTTTAATTAGCATATCTAGTAAACATCCTTAATTTAAAAAAAAAACCTTATTGCATGTGATTTCTAGATAAAAATCATGTTTGTGTGTATACTCATGGAAATGTATTGTCACGGTATATTAAAATTGATGCCTAATATGATTTCAAATGTAGGGTGGACAGAGGTATATTAGTCTGCTAGGGCTGCCATAACAAAATACCACAGACTGAGGTGGTTAAAAAATAGCTCACAGTTTTGGAGGCTGGAAGTCCCAGACCCAGGTGCCAGCCAGCTCAGATTCTAGTTAGATCTCCCCTTGGTTCACAGATGCTGCTTCCTTGCTGTGTCCTCACATGGCTTTGTCTCTGCACATGCAGAAAGAGAGGTGTTTGGTCTCCTCCTCTTCTTACAAAGACACCAGCTCTACTGAACTAGAGCCCCCCACTTTATGACCTCATTTTACCTTAATTCCCTCCTAAAAGCCCTGTCTAGATTGTATTTGGATACAATCACACACCAAATTCTAGCATGGCTTCTAGCCAACAACTAGAAGTAGATAGGCTGATGGCCTCCCTTTCTTAGAGCATTTGCTAAAGGGCTCACAATTCTGAGTATGTATCCGTGGATAAAATGAGAGTTCCTGTGGCCAGGATTCTCACCTGGCTGTGGTTGACTAGCTCACTGAACACCTGTGGGCAATATATGGTTGTTGACTCTATAAAAAGAGTTCCGCCCAGTGCTCTGGGCATGACACAGTGGTGGGGCTGCAAGGTTGCAGGAGAGCAGAGGCTGGAGTGGTGGAAGTACTGAGGACAGAGGCCCAGAGGACAGCTGTGCAGACAGAGGGGCCCAGAGGCAGAGACCGGCTTGCTGCATGCAGACTCACTCTGAGTGAATGGGGTTCTAGTGACTGGTCTGCCACCTGGAAATAAAGTTGGGTATAACCCTTTCACCCCAAAAACTTTTTGTCATTTTCTTTGGTCACACTGAATCCATAGTGAACTTGCTTGGAGCTGAAACCCATTGGCAAGACAGTATCTCTTACATGCTTCTTTCGCAAGGACCTGAGAGCTGTTCCTTTGAAAAGTAATCAGGAAGGATAGACTTCAGTAACCACCAGCTTCCAAACACAGCTGACCTCCTCACATTTCCACTGACCAACTGCTCGTGAATTTTCACTTCTATGACTCTACTGGGCCCTCCCTCCTCCTTCCCATAAAGCACCCAAATGCCTCCATGCAAATTGGAATGGAGCTCGGCTGAGTAAAATTACTAAAATCTGTTCTCACTGCTTTAACTACTATTCATTATGTTTATCTTTGACAGCTTCAACATGTGAATTTAGGGTGACACAGTTCAGTCCATAACAAGGGGGAAGCATTAAAGCAATAGATATAGGAGTCTATGTGTATCAAAGGTAACAGGACATGGTCTCCCTTTTCCAGAAATGAATGCTGTCAAAGGTTTCCTGCCTCTTCAGTCCTGGCCTAGAGTGAATTTCTGTCAGTATTTGTGGTCAGTCAGGGTAACACTTTACTTACCTTATTAAGGGATGGTGTGGGGAAAATGGAAGTTCTTATGGCCAGGATCCTCACCTGACCCTAAACTACTTGATGATGTAACTGGCCTGCGGCTAGGCCACTGCTTCCACACCAGTAGGCAATGAGCTATTATTGACAGAGTCACTATATAAAGAGCTCTGCCCAGTGCTCTGGGCGGAGGCAGAGACGAAGGAGGACTACAGACTTATAGACATGCAGGCAGCTGGATGCAGAAGTGGTTCTAGTGCTTGACTGACTGCCGTGAGAATAAGGCAGGTACAAACCCTTTTACCCCAAGAATGTTCCATTGTATTTTTCAGTCTCACTGAATCCATAGTGAACTTGCCTGGGGCTGAAACTCATTGGCAAGACATATGGCTTCCCTTCACTTAGGCCAGTTAATCTAGGTAACTAGATGCTTTGAAACATTCTAATTGCTCAGAAACCAAAATAACAAAGCCTTTTCCTCCCTATCCCAGGTTACCTGATCCTGGCTATGGCAGAAGGGATGCTGAAGGAAGCTTACCCTAGAGTGAGACTAGCCTGCCGGAGATTGGGTAGACAACACTCCTGGAAGGCAAGGGAAGGCAGCAGGACTGGACAGAGGAGAGGCTGGAAGTGGCTACTGGAGGCCTCGGCAGCTGATGCCACAGGGAGTTCTGGAGCTGTGATGAGCCCTTTGGCATTGTGCTGAGTCAGGGTGAGGGGGAAAGTGCCATGTCAGTCATTGTACACAGACCATTCGGATGAAGGGTAGTGCAACTTTCCTCAGCAAACCAATCCCACAAGACTGGCAGTGAGGGCTTGCTGCTGACAGCCCTCCCTGGCAGCTGGGGGAGTCAGCCCTTCATGCCTGAAGGGGGACGTCCGTGCTATAGCTCACACTCACCAGGTACCCAATAGCAGATCCCTCTCTGGGAAATGAAATCTTGGGCTAACAACACAAAAGACAGAAGGGTCAGAATCATTCATCCTAGTGGCACACTGGCTGGATTTCAGAACGTTCTCCAAAAGAAGCCAGACATGAAAGAGTACATGTCATATAATTTAATTTTCCTAAAATTTAAATTGGCAAAATTAATGATTGGGTGTAAAAAGTCAGGAAAACGTTTACCTTTGATGTTTTTCTTTTTAACTTGGTATAATTATTATTAATTTTTCATTTTCATTGTTATTTATAATTATAAAGAGTGTAATGCCCAAGCCATACCTAATTTTATATATATTTAAGAAACATAGTAATAAATAGTAAATGATATTTATTCAATAAATATTTACATATTTATAATATACATTAATAAAGTTAGTCAAAATTAGGGCCCCATAAGAACTCTTATTGAAGAAAAGCCCCTCAGTTTTTCAAGCTTTTTGAAAAATGCTGTTCTGTAGAAATTCAGTTAGACAGAAATGAATGTTTAGGTAGACAGGTATAAGCAGGTAGGAAAATAGAAGCTGGGTTACCAGGGTTGAAAGGCAAAATGTGGGTTCAGAAAAAGAGACCGACACAGATACCGGGAAAGGCAAGGCTGGGTACTTGAAACTGGAAACTAAAAGTCCAGAACTGCCACAGGAGGTTTGGGTATGACTTTTCACAAAATATAAGAATTATGGGTGAGACATCCTGGCCCATAGATTTGAGAATGCATTTTCTAAGTATTATCTAAAATTTTCAGAACAAAGAAGAGGGTATTTTCATCTAAACTTTTACTTAAGCAGGTACTGAGGCTCAAAGTGGTTAAGTAATATGCCCAGAGCCACAAAACTAAATGTTTCAGGCAGGATTTAATCCAAGTCTGTTCCAAAGAAAGTTTCTATTCTTTGTAATTTAAAATACACACACATACACCTTCTATGTATATGTGATGGTAATAAACATATTTAGCCACAATAACTGCAATACAAACCATAAGGACAGACTGCCTCCAATCAGAGACGCTCTGAGGAAGAGAAGCTGCTCAGCTTTGAGGCCATCCTGCTCGGGCACTGCACATACTCTGGCTTCTGTTTTGCTCATTTTCATCAGCAGAAGAGTTTATTTGGAAGCCACAACCTTGTTTCTTAACTATTATTCCCCACATCAAGTCATCGTTTCTGTTTATTCCATCACAATCATCACGACTTGCCACCAATTTTGTACATTCCCGAAGAGGAAATTGTGATTTCAAGTGAAGACAATGAAACAGGAACAGATGTGTCACTAAAAGAGAGGCAGCCTCTTCTGAAAATGCACTTCACAATGAAGTACAAGGGAAAAGAGATCAGAAGGCATTGTCATATTTCAAAATAGAGTCTGTTCTAGCAGCAGGGTTACATTTAAATAGAAACATCTGACGTTTCCTGTACCATTCATAGTACTTTATGCTTAACCTTTCATCTACTAGAGAAACTGAAAAAATTCAGCGAAAAAGATTCTTCTGGAGCATTTCTGGCAAATATTTCACTGCAGCCTTTACAAAGTTTTCCTCTATTCTGATTTTTTTTAGTCACAGCCAAGTTGACCCTACTTCCAATTATGGTACTTCTGCGTAATTCTGACACCCCTATGCTCAAGACCTCTGTTGGATTGCTTCTTTAGAGGTTTCCACAAAGTATCTGTGTCTTTTTAACCCTATGGAAGGAGACACAGAATGGGCAAACCATAATGATTCACACTTTTTAAAAAATGGATGTTTTGTCACACCGATTCATTCATAGAAGCAGATCTTGCTCATTTAATATGTGTAGACATTTGATAGGCTAAAGATAGAAAGATTAAAGACTTGTTACAGAAGCTCAGAGGCGCCAGAGGAAAGGGGACAGATAAAGCTATAGATAATCACAAAACAGTGTGATCTATATTATGACAGATATTCATGATGTCTGGTGGATGCACCTTGTAAATACAGACAGGAGGATTGGACCCACTGGGGAAGACTAAAGAGGAGCTAAAATAGTGATTGCAAAGGTGCAGAGGTAACACCGAGCATGGGGCTTTAAGGACAGGGCCGAGTAGCAGTATGTACGTGCTGAGGCTGCTGGCTATGGAAGGGTCAGGTGAGGATGGCGAGGTGGGCAAGGGCAGAGAAAACGAGCTTTTTCGTGAGTTATGAACGTGTGCAGACTTTTGTGTTATCTGTGGAATCACTTTCAGAAAATTCCTAAACCAAACTTGCTTCTGATGTTTCCAAAGCCCATTGGGAGCCCAGTGAAGATCCATCTGTTTTCTTCCCCATAAACTGCCCTTTTATCTCACTATCAGGTTCCTTTGTTTGGAAGAACTTGTAGTATTTCTATGACAAGAGAAACATTCCTTCTGTCCTTTCCTTTCTATATCCTACTGTTCGTCTCCTTTCCTATTGGCCTAGTGAGTTAACTTGGATTAACTCAAACTCATCAATAACATCATCACACCTGCAAAGTCCTTGGGCTGATGCACCGGCATATCTACACATCCAGCCCACGTTCACTGACAAGGATCACCTGAGGCATGTGCGCCAGGAAACAGGGATCTTGCCGGCCATCTTAGCATTCTGCCCGCCATGTGGACCATCCTATCCAAGTCTTCTACACTGTAGATACTCCACCATATATGCCTGTCCATTGACTGAATATATTTATTACCTTTAAAACAAAATTATATAAATAATATTTTTAAATGAAATTATGAAATCTGTCCTCCCTGGGCAAAAGCTCCTTTTGTTCTTTCTCACTCTGCAGGTCTGTCTCCCTTTAATCTTTCTAAATTATAATGGCTAGCACTATTTGGGCTTTTTCAGCATTGTCTCCAGCTTCCATTAAGTGTGGAATTTTTCAATGGCTGAACAATCTGGAGTCCCAGAGGTGATCTGAACAAACCTGCTTAGGTTTGTGATTTCTTTGAGAGCCTATAGCTGATCTGTTACAGGAACAACCTCATGACTGTTGTAAGAAGAAGAAAAATATTGCAATTTCTTCAAATACGTCTTTTGAGGAAGAAATTAAGGAACCATAATGATATCTACTTGCAAACATTTCCTGGTCTGGCATTGAAGAACAAGTGTTTCCCTATTTTTTTTTCCTGTAAAGCAAACACATGATAAAAGCAAGCATATGTGGATTCTAAACAAAATATGTGCTGACTCTTCATGTTTAGCTTCCTTATTGAAAACATGCAACATACAAACCTGCCAAGCCTGTCTTGTCTTACTTACAAATATGAAATAAAAGTCATAAGTGGCTTATTATCCATATTGCTTCATGTGAAAAAAATATACTGATACTTGGTAGTATCAGGGAGTTTCAGGTACTATGTAGGGATTTTTTTCCCCTATTGGTCTCTCATAATAACCACACATAATTAAAACATATGGAGATTTACAAAACTTATATTTTACTGAAATTTTTACAATGGGAGATAGGAAAAGACAGCAAAGTTATTACACATTTGTTACATAAATCTGTAGATATGTGAATATGAGTGAAAAATCATAGTTACTCTAACACTAGTTTCCCCAGTTTGGAATACAGACCAGAGTTGCATATGTCCATCTAGTTCAGAGAGGAACGCTTACATATAGGGACAGAGAGGAGGTGTAAAATTATAGCATCATTCTAAGCAACTACTTAAATATTTCAAAATGAAATAAATGGTGTTGGCTGTTACATCTCCATTAATAAATATTTCTTATAATTGATAATTAATGTCAAAATTGCTTAGAATAGAAATTGCAATGTTCGCTAACATCCTATTTTCAATGAAGTAAATATTTTTTAAAAATCCCATACTGAAAATACTGAAGAAACTCTCTAAATATCCATGTCACAAATAGTCATGAATGAAGAGGTGCTTGGATTCATAAAGCACAAGTAAACCAAACCTATTTAATTGCTTCTGCTGATGGAATTAGCAACATAATGCAGGGAATGAGTATGGTGTATATTTTGAATTTGGATTCTGTGAAGTTTCTTAATAGAGGGTTCAAGACATTTTGACTTAAAAGAATTGATGCGAATTGGGCTAAAATTGTTTTCAGTGTGTCACCTGGGTGGACAGCTCATCATCAAGATTCTTTCATGGGACAAGTGGGGTTGTATTTAACATGGGTAGCATTCCTGTTAGCCATGACCTGGAAGGGAGCATAGAGGAGATAACAATGGAATGATACTATATTGAAAACTATTATACATTAGCGATAAAAACATACAAGACACATGAGCAAGGACAGGCAAACCGGGATTCAACTCAGAGAGAGTACATTGTTACAACAGGAGGAAATTAGTTGGCATCAAGTACTCAAGTCTCAGGGAAGTGATACTCTAAAAATTATCACAAACACCTCTCTTTCCCTTTTTGTTACCTAAATAGTTTAAATTTCTCCTCCACAATTCTCTTTCTTCCTACAGAACTCCCACTTTGTGGAGTTTTAACTGATTCCTTCAAAGGACTATTAAACCCTAAGGATACCCCAAATTAGGTAGTTCTTTGTAAATAAAAGTACCGGCTACTTAAACACAGTGTGTATCGTAATTGCTTTTTTTGCTGATATTGTTTTTTTCAGTTAATTAGAGTCCTGAGGAACAACAGTGATTCATCTGCATTTACATTCACATACACAAACACACGTGCAATCCCAAACATACTTTTAGCCTGAAAATTTTAAAAGCCATATTTGGGAGGGGGGTGGGCAGTATTTTCTTAAATTCCTGTTAGAAATTATTGTCATTTTTCTGTCACGTAGATAGACACCAAATACTCTTTCTTGTGCCAAACTCCAATAAATGAGAAGGCACAGAGTAGGCAATATTTGGTGATGTCCTTGGGTCTCCCTGTCCCACATGGGACCTTCTGGGAGGGAGTCAAAGAAGGCTAACACATAAAGAAATACTTCTGTTGCTGAATTTTCACAGTAACACAGGATTTAATAATGAAGTATGAAGCTACATTGGAACATATACAAAAAGGTGAAATAAATATAGCTCTAGGGGAAGGAATCACTTTTTTCTTAGGAGCAAAGCAAGGAATTATAGGTTAATATGAAGAGAAAGAAGACATTTACTCTGAAAATAACAGAAATTATTCGGACCACAGTGATGACCTATCCAGGGAAGAGATTTCAAATTACTTCAATAGTGTCATCCCTAGTGGATTTTAAAACCAGAGCAGATAACATGCAGCAAAGCATATTAATATGTACAACAATAAGTTGGCAGAAAGAGACTGAGAAACTCTTAGGTCATTTTCATTATTATTCATCAGTTTTTAAAAATGCATCTGATATCTTAAAAGGTCTTGGAGTTTATAAACACGTTTTTCTGCAGTGTTCTAGCCAAAAAATAATAAAAAAGGTCTAAAAAAAACTGTATACTGGAAACAATTTCAACCATTTTCTCAGCAAATTGAACATTTAGTAATATCTTGTGCCAATTAATAGAATATCCTAAGATTTACATGATAATGAGAAATTCCTGGTTCCAGAAACATGGATGTTAGACTTAGTGCTTAAGGCCATGGAGGACCTGACTTCCAAATTATATTCTAAGAGCATTTTAACCCTCCACCCAATTCACATAATCTCTGTTACCACCAAACAACAACCTTATTCTCTCCTTCCTTGGTGATACACCAACATTTTCTGGGCTTCATGCCTTTGCACATGTAATTTTCATCAGCTTTCCAGACATCCAGCCACACCCCAATTCACATCCCAAACATCCCCGACACCCTTTAGATTACTCCCCTAAGTGAGTCTCTGAAGACCCTTTTTCAAATCTCTCTTCTGGTTTGCTTAATTTTGTGTTTTAATTGCTTATATACTTAATTTACTTCTATCATAAAAGTGGTTCTTTTTGGTAAAAACCTTCAAGCTAAACCTTCAACCCCTGGAGAGGAATGAAGTCATTGAAATGGGGTGGTGGGGCTAGATTTGTATGTACATGTGTATGTTTTCAGTCAAAGAATAGTAAAACTATAGCCATTATCATTTGAAGAAATGTAAAATATTGAGTCCAACAGGAGACAGCAAAGTATAGCTTATGGGCCAAGTTCAGCCTACTGCCTGTATTTGTAAATAAAATTTTGTTGGAACACAGAATTTTATTCTTTTTGCATTTATGGTTTTTTCAAGCAGTAACAGCAGAATTGAGTTGTTGCAACTGAGAACATATGGCTTACAAAGACAAAAATATTTACACTCCGATCATGTAAATAATAATTTTGCCTACTCGTGGTCTAGATATGATCATCTTGAGGACAAGGGTAATGCCGTCGGTATATTTTCATCACCCCCTGTGCATACCTTAGACAAAGTGTCTAAAAATCTAGAGACTAAAACCTGAAACTTATATTTCCCCTAAAACATGCTCTTATTCATTCGTTATTACAACTCTTATTTATAGTTATCAACAAATATTTCCTTTAGTTTACAAATGCCAGTCTTACTAACTCCTCTCTCCTCATTGTTCATAGCTATTAATCATGTCTTATTAAAATGTATGTTTTTTTGGTTGAATCATCTGAGTATTTCCTCCTTAATCTCAGCCACCCTCTTTCCTCCAGATGTGACCTTTTATGGAATGTGTATTCTTTTCATACATGATTATAAGCATACATTTTTGCATATATATGTATCCTCAATATAGAGTACTATTTTTCATATTTTAAGAATTTGTATTTATGGTTTCATATTGTACCTACATTTCATAGAGAACACCTTTTATGTTCACTCAGCATTGTATTTTTTTGTGATTTATCCATGTTGACATATTTTCTGATTCATTCAGAATGAGGTGTTCCATCACAGGACAAAATTATTTATTTCTCTATTAATAGTCATCCAATTGTTCCAAATATTCCTATTACAAATGGTGCCTGAATATCTTGGTCACATGAATGAGTTACCTTAAAGTTTATACCTAAAAATAGAAGTGCTTGTCACAGGTATTAGTTTCCTATTACTTCTATAACAAATTAACAAACTTACTGGCTTTAAACAGCATGAAATTTGTAGTCTCAGGTTCTAGAGATCAGGGTCCAAATGGGTTTTACTGGACCAAAATCAAGGTGTCAGCAGTCCACACTCCCTCCAGAGACTCTAGGGGAGAATCCACTGGCCTTTCTTTCCAGCTTCCAGAGGCTCCTGCAGTCCTTGGCTTGTGGCGCCTTCCTCCATCTCCAAAGCCTGCAGTGCAGTGTCTTCTAGTCCCTCTTACTCTGACCCTCTGCCTCTGTCATCACATCACCTTCTCTAATTCTGCTTCCTCTGTGTCTTTCTTAAAAGGACTCTTGCAATAACTATGGGTTCATCCAGGATTATCCCCATTTCAAGATCTTTAACTCAATCACATTGCACCCTTTTACCACGTAAAGTACCGTGTTCTGTAGATTAGGATGCGATATCTTTGTGGGGACATTACTCAGCCTACCACAAGTATACACATCGAAGTTATTAGATACTGTCAGTTTTCTTTCCATTGCAGTTATAGCAATTTAAATGCAACCTTTGGTGTTCCCACATCTTCATCAACACCTGGCATTGTCAGCTTCTCTGGAAGTTATACAATCTAAACTTACTGGCATTGCTTTTAACTTTAAATTTTGTTACAATTTCAAACATACACATAAAAAATGCAAGAATAGTAAAAGGAACTTGTATTCACTATATATTTTGCCCTATGTGGTACTAAGTTGAAAATGTATGTCCCTTTAACTCTAAAGATTTCAGTGTGTATTTCCTAAGAACAAAGATATTCTCTTATTTAGCTACAATATAATTATGCAAATCAGGAAATTTAATGCTAATTCAATGCTTTCACATAATTCCCAATCATTTAAATTCTATCAATTGCCCCAATAATATACTTTATAACATTTTTTCATTGGTTTAGGATCCAATTCAGGTTAATATATTATATATATTTGTCACCTTTCATTAGACTACTTCATCTGAAGAATTTTCTCAGTCTGACATTTTCACAAAGCACAGGCAATTATCACATAGAATGGTCTTCAATTTGGGCTTGTTGGTCCTTAAAATTTTATTCAGGTTATATACATTTTTTGGCAGGAATACCCCAGAAATGATGTTGTGACCTTCTCAGAGAATCTTATCAGGAAACACTTGATACTGATTTACCCCAAAACTAGTGATATCTTTGGTTACTTGTTTAATGGTCTCTGCCAGATTTCTCTACCACAATGTTATTATTTTTCCCCTTGTAGTTAATAAGTAATCTATGGGGACATACTTTGTTGCTATACATATCTTACTCCTCATCAAACTTTCATACACTAATCTATGGATGACTGTCCCCATCATACAATCTATATTTATTAGTTGATGTCTTATTTCAAAAAAGAGTAAAACTTATCCTCCCATTTACCTATTTATTTATACTTGTTTGAAATCATGTATTTTTACTTCATTCAGTGGACTATGATCCATTCATACCATTTATTTTTATGTTCCAATTGTCCCAGATTTGATCACTTGGAGCCCCTTCAATTTGGCCCAAGAGTATTTTTAACATATTTCTATCATTCATTGAATGGTCTCTTCTATTATGGCACAAAAAGATGTTCCAGGCTCATCTCGTGCTTCTATTTTATTTTCTGTCTACCTTATCTTAAGTTACAGTGAAATAAGATTAGTGAGTGGCTTGATGGTTAGCTTATGGAAAAGGAATTTGAATCCTGAAATATTATTATATAATCATCTAAATCTCTTTAAGATAAAGGGAGAAGAGAGTGTCAGCAATGTGAGAGAGAATGCTACCAAGAAAATACCAATACTCACTCTAACCACAACTAATCACCTAGTATTTGATGTCCTAGCCAGAGTAATTAGGCAAGGAAAAGAAATAATAAGCATCAGAAAGGAAGAAGTAAAAATGTCTCTGCTGCTGACCACATGATCTTCTATGTAGAAAATCCTACAGATTTCCACCAAAATATTTAAACCTACTAAACAAATTCAGTGAATTTTTAGGATACAAAATCAGTAAACATAAACCAGTTGTGCCTATAACAATGAACAGTCTGAAAAGAATAAATCAAATGAAACAATAAAATGAATAGCCAACTATGGGATGGGAGAAAATATTTGCAAATGATAGATATGATAAAGGGTTAATATCCAAAATATGTAAGAAAAAGAAAATGATAATACTAAGATGGTGGTGTGGATTATGGGCATTATTGTATATTTTTCACTTCTTTTCTCAGTGATGTTGCCTAGGCTGTTATGTAATATTAAAACCCAAAAGAGCTCAACAAAGTAGTTATTGATAAAAAAACATGTGACAGTTGTTTGAGCAGAAAGTCTTTCAGCCCCTTTTCCTCCAAAAAGAGTTATTTGAAATTTTCTAGTCCTAAACCAAAGCACTAAGATGCTTTCTTTAGAGGAGTATTCTTTCCATATGTAGTATTAGTATATTAAATACTGGATATATATATATATATATATATATATATATATATATATATATATATATATATATATTTTTTTTTTTCCTAGACAACAGAAGTTTATTATTTACTCTGGAGGCTGGAAATCTGAGATCGAGGTGACAGATTCTGTTTCTCCTGAGGCCTCTCTCCTGGGCTTCCTGATGGCTGCCTTCTCGCTGTGTCCTCACGTGGCCTTTTACTCTGTGTGCTCACACATTGCTGTACAAATACCCTCTTCTTTTTTTCTTTTTTTTTGAGAGGGCATCTCTCATATTTATTGATCAAATGGTTGTTAACAACAATAAAATTCTGTATAGGGGACTCAATGCACAGTCATTAATCAACCCCAAGCCTAATTCTCAACAGTCTCCAATCTTCTGAAGCATAACGAACAAGTTCTTACATGGTGAACAAGTTCTTACATAGTGAATAAGCTCTTACATGGTGAACAGTGCAAGGGCAGTCATCACAGAAACTTTCGGTTTTGATCACACATTATGAACTATAAACAATCAGGTCAAATATGAATATTCGTTTGATTTTATACTTGATTTATATGTGAATCCCACATTTCTCCCTTATTATTTATATTTTTTTAAATAAAATGCTGAAGTGGTAGGTAGATGCAAGATATAGGTAGAAAACATAATTTAGTGCTGTAAGAGGGCAATGTAGATGATCAGGTTTGTTCCTATAAGCTAAGTATTAATCCAAACTAGACAAGGGCAACAAAACATCCGTGGATCCAGAAGATTTCTCTCAAAATGGGGGGTGAGGTTCTAAGCCTCACCTCTGTTGATCCCCAGTTTCTCACCTGATGGCCCCCCTGCAACCGTGCCTGTCTTAGGTTGTTCCTCCCTTGAGGAATCTTACCCGTCTCTGGCTAACCAGTCATCTTCCGGGGCCGGGCCATACAGGGAAATATAAAGTTGGTAAGTGAGAGAGAAGCAATATTGTTTGAAAAGGTTAGCTTTTTACTTCTTTGCAGATTTATGCCCTGTGGCTTCTATGCCTAGCATTTGTTTTGAGGTATCTTTACCACTTGGAAGAATTATGATACTTGGTAATATTCAATATGAGGCATGAATTCTACTAAAGGGTTGTAATTAGGAAGGAAGAAGAAAAGCTATAGAAGTAGCAGACAGAAGAAAACATGGGAAGATTGATTATTTCTTTGACATATCTTCTTGTAGAGTAACATAAGCATGTATAGGTTTTAACAAACTACTAATTAAATTGTGTACACACATTAACAGAATAGGAATACAGCTACATAACCAAAGCAGACCTACAATTACCAGCCATCTCCAGTGAAACAAAGAAAACCAGTTAGGCACCCTAGGCATCTGTGAAAACTTATCAATGATATGATGGATATTGTCTAACTAAATTTGAATAGTTTGAGAAAAAAATCAGGCAAATTAAAACAACCCATTCCTGGGAACTGTTCACATCCCATATGTTCTTTTAACAGTAGATAGTCTATAGTCGCAAGATTTTGGAGCACTGCAACTTGCACTTCTCCTAATTCTTGCTAGAGTTCCTACAATATGGATCCAGTCAAATTTGTTGTTTTACTGTATGCACAGGTCAGCTTAGATATCTCCTTCTTCATTCTAATGGCAAGTCCATGAACCAGTGGGATGAATGCAGCTACAACTGTAACAGAGCCAGGATCTTCGTTGAAGTTTTTTGGTGATCATCTTCTGGAATCACTCTTCAGAGGATGTTGATGTTGGAAGTTCTTCATATCGTATCTTTATTCGTTTTCTGGGTAGCCAAATTAGGCTTTGATCCTCTGTATAAACACAGACAAACCCTTTGCACACACTTTGATATGACCTTTATACCATTGTGAAGAACCTATTGGAGACCACCACATAGGAACTATTTTTTTTTAAGAGAAAGAAATATTATCAGAAAAATGTACTTCCATAGATGATCACCCAACACCCTTTAAAAGATCAAAATTAAGGATGTGTAAAGCATGCATTGATCATTGATTTGCAGTTAATTTTATCCTATCAGGGAGTAATCCCCCCCTTTTTTTGTTATCATTAATCTACAATTACATGAAGAATATTATGTTTACTAGGCTCTCCCCTGCACCAAGTCCCCCCACAAACACCATTACAGTCACTGTCATTCAGCATAGTAAAATGTTGCAGAATTACTACTTGTCTTCTCTGTGTCGCACAGCCCTCCCCTTTCCCCCACCTCTCACATTATACATGCTAATCATAATACCCGCTTTTCTCTTCCCCACCCTTATCCCTCCCTACCCTCCCATTCTCCCCAGTCTCTTCCCCTTTGATAGCTGTTAGTGCCTTTTTGGGTTCTGCGATTCTGCTGCTGTCCTGTTCCTTCAGTTTTTCCTTTGTTCTTATACTCCACAGATGAGTGAAATCATTTGGTATTTGTCTTTCTCTGCTTGGCTTATTTCACTGAGCATAATACCCTCTAGCTTCATCCATGTTGTTGCAAATGGTAGGATTTGTTTTCTTCTTATGGCTGAATAATATTCCATTGTGTACATGTACCACATCTTCTTTATCCATTCCTCTACTGATGGACACTTAGGTTGCTTCCAATTCTTGGCTATTGCAAATAGTGCTGCGATAAACATAGGGGTGTATCTATCTGTCTTTTTCAAACTGGAGTGCTGCATTCTTAGGGTAAATTCCTAGAAGTGGAATTCCTGGGTCAAATGGCATTTCTATTTTGAGCATTTTGAGGAACCTCCATACCGCTTTCCACAATGGTTGAACTAATTTACATTTCCACCAGCAGTGTAGGAGGGTTCCCCTTTCTCCACAACCTTGCCAACATTTGTTGTTGTTTGTCTTTTGGATGGTAGCCATCCTTACTGGTGTGAGGTGATATCTCATTGTGGTTTTAATTTGCATTTCTCTGATAACTAGCGTTGTGTAGCATCTTTTCATGTGTCTGTTGGCCATCTGAATTTCTTTTCTGGAGATCTGTCTGTTCAGTTCCTCTGCCCATTTTTTAATTGGATTATTTGCTTTTTGTTTGTTAAGGTGTGTGAGCTCTTTATATATTTTGGATGTCAAGCCTCTATCGGATCTTTCATTTACAAATATATTCTCCCATACTGTAGGGTACCTTTTTGTTCTATTCATAGTGTCTTTTGCTGTACAGAAGCTTTTCAGCTTGATATAGTCCCACCTGTTCATTTTTGCTTTTGTTTTCCTTGCGCAGAGAGATATGTTCATGAAGAAGTCGCTCACGTTTATGTCCAAGAGATTTTTGCCTATGTTTTTTTCTAGGAGTTTTATGGTTTCATGACTTACATTCAGGTCTTTGATTCATTTCGAATTTACTTTTGTGTATGGGTTTAGACAATGGTCCAGTTTAATTCTCTTACAAGTAGCTGTCCAGTTTTGCCAGTACATCTGTTGAAGAGACTGTCATATCCCCATTTGTATGTGCATGGATCCTTTATTGAATATTAATTGACCATATATGTTTGGGTTAATGTCTGGAGTCTCTAATCTGTTTCACTGGTTTGTGACTCTCTTCTTGTGCCAGTACCAAATTGTCTTGATTACTATTGCTTTGTAATAGAGCTTGAATTTGGGGAGTGAGATCCCCCCATTTTATTCTTCTTTCTCAAGATTGCTTTGGCTATTCAGGGTCTTTGGTGTTTCCATATGAATTTTGAACTATTTGTTCCAGTTCGTTGAAGAATGTTGTTGGTAATTTGATAGGGATTGCATCAAATCTGTATATTGCTTTGGGCAGGATGACTATTTTGACAATATTAATTCTTCCTAGCCAAGAGCATGGGATGAGTGTCCATTTGTTTGTGTCCTCTTTAATTTCTCTTAAGAGTGTCTTATAGTTTTCAGAGTATAGGTCTTTCACTTCTTTAGTTAGGTTTATTCCTAGGTATTTTTTTCTTTTTGATGCTATTGTGAATGATGTTGTTTTCCTGATTTCTCTTTCTATTGGTTCATTGTTAGTGTATAGGAAAGCCACAGATTTCTGTGTGTTAATTTTGTGTCCTCCAACTTTGCTGTATTCCAATATCAGTTCCAGTAGTTTTGGAGTGGAGTCTTTAGGGTTTTTTGTGTACAATATCATGTCATCTGCAAATAGTGACAGTTTAACTTCTTCTTTACCAATCTGGATTCCTTGTATTTCTTTGTTTTGTCTGATTGCCATGGCTAGGACCTCCAGTAGTATGTTAAATAACAGTGAGGAGAGTGGGCATCCCTGTCTTGTTCCCGATCTCAGAGGAAAAGCTTTCAGCTTCTCACTGTTCAGTATGATGTTTGCTGTGGGTTTATCATATATGGCCTTTATTATGTTGAGCTACTTGCCCTCTATACCCATTTTGCTGAGAGTTTTTACCATGAATGGATGTTGAATTTTGTCAAATGCTTTTCCAGCATCAATGGAGCTGATCATGTGGTTTTTGTCTTTCTTTTTGTTGATGTGGTGGATGATGTTGATGGATTTTCAAATGTTGTACCATCCTTGCATCCCTGGGATGAGTCCCACTTAGTCGTAGTGTATGATCCTTTTGATATATTTTTGAATTCGGTTTGCTAATATTTTATTGAGTATTTTTGCATCTACATTCATCATGGATATTGGTGTATAATTTTCTTTTTTGGTGGGGTCTTTACCTGGTTTTGTAATTAGGGTGATGTTGCCTTCATAGATTGAGTTTGGGAGTATTCACTACTCTTCTATTTTTTGGAAAACTTTAAGGTGAAAGGGTATTATATCTTCTCTGCATGTCTGATAAAATTCCGAGGTAAATCCATCTGGCCCGGGGATTTTGTTCTTGGGTAGTTTTTTGATTGCCACTTCAATTTCTTTGCTTGTAATTGGTTTGTTTAACTTTTGTGTTTCTTCCTTGGTCAGTCTTGGAAGGTTGTATTTTTCTAGGAAGTTGTCCATTTCTTCTAGGTTTTCCAGCTTTTTGGCATATAGGTTTTCATAGTAGTCTTTAATAATTCTTTGTATTTCTGTGAAGCCTGTCGTGGTTTTTCCATTTTCATTTCTGATTCTGTTGATGTGTGTTGATTCTCTTTTTCTCTTAATAAGTTTGGCTGGAGGCTTATCTATTTTGTTTATTTTCTCAAAGAACCAGTTCTTGGTTTCATTGATTTTTTCTATTGTTTTATTCTTCTCAATTTTCTTATTTCTTCACTGATCTTTATTATGTCCCTCCTTCTGCTGATTTTAGGCCTCATTTGTTCTTCTTTTTCCAGTTTCGATAATTGTGATGTTAGACTATTCATTTGGGATTGTTCTTCCTTCTTTAAGTATGCCTGGATTGCTATATACTTTCCTCTTAATACTGCTTTTGCTGTGTCCCACAGAAGTTGGGGCTTAGTGTTGTTGTTGTCATTTGTTTCCATATATTCCTTGATCTCTATTTTAATTTGTTCATTGATCCATTGTTTATTTAGGAGCATGTTGTTAAGCCTCCATGTATTTGTGAGCCTTTTTGTTTTCTTTATAGAATTTATTTTTAGTTTTATACCTTTGTGGTCTGAAAAGTTGGTTGGTGGAATTTCAATCTTTTGGAATTTACTGAGGCTCTTTTTGTGACCTATTATGTGGTCTATTCTGGAGAATGTTCCATGTGGACTTGAGAAGAATGTGTATCCTGTTGCTTTTGGATGTAGAGTTCTATAGATGTCTATTAGGTCCATCTGTTCTAGTGTGTGGTTCAGAGCCTCCATGTCCTTACTTATTTTCTGTCCAGTGGATCTGTCCTTTGGGGGTGAGTGGCATGTTGAAGTCTCCTAAAATGAATGCATTGCAGTCTATTTCCCCCTTTAGTTCTGTTATTATTTGTTTCACATATGCTGGTGCTCCTGTGTTTGGTGCATATATATTTAGAATGGTTGTATCCTCTTGTTTGACTGAGCCCTTTATCATTATGTAATGTCTTTCTTTATCTGTTACTTTATTTGTTTTGAAGTCTATTTTGTCTGATACTAGTACTGCAACCCCTGCTTTCTTCTCGCTGTTGTTTGCCTGAAATATGTTTTTCCATCATTTGACTTTTAGTCTATGCATGTCTTTGGGTTTGAGGTGAGTTTCTTGTAAGCAGCATATAGATGGGTCTTGCTTTTTTATCCATTCTGTTCGTCTGTGTCTTTTGATTGGTGCATTCAGTCCATTTACATTTAGGGTGACTATTGAAAGATGTGTACTTATTGCCATTGCAGGTTTTAGATTCGTGGTTACCAAAGGTTCAAGGTTAGCCTCTTTAGTATCTTACTGCCTAACTTAGCTCGCTTATTGAGCTGTTATATACACTGTCTGGAGATTCTTTTCTTCTCTCCCTTATTCCTCCTCCTCCATTCTTTATATGTTGTTGTTTTATTCTGTGCTCTTTCATGTTTCCTTTAACTGCTTTTAGTGGGTAGTTGATTTCATTTTTTGCCTTTAGTATTTGGTTGTTCTGCTTTCTTTGCTGTGATTTTATTTTCTCTGGTGATGTCTGTTTAGTCTTAGGGGTGCTCCCTTGTAAAATATTCCCTCTAGAATACCCTGTAGAGGTGTTTTGTGGGAGGCAAATTCCCTCAACTTTTGCTTGTCTGGGAATTGTTTAATCCCTCCTTCATATTTAAATGGTAATTGTGCTGGATACATGTTCTTGTTTCAAGGCCCTTCTGTTTCATTCTATTAAATATATCATGCCATTCTCTTCTGGCCTGTAAGGTTGCTGTTGAGAAGTCTGATGTTAGCCTGATGGGTTTTCCTTTATACGTGTCCTTTTTCTTCTCTCTAGCTGCCTTTAAAACTCTGTTCTTGTCCTTGATCTTTGCCATTTTGATTATTATGTGTCTTGGTGTTGTTCTCCTTGGGTCCTTTCTGTTGGGAGTTCTGAGTACTTCCATGTTTGATCGATTATTTCCTCCCCCAGTTTGGGGAAGTTTTCAGCAATTATTTCTTCAAAGACACTTTCTATCCCTTTTTCTCTCTTCTTCTTCTTCTGGTACCCCTATAATGCGGATATTATTCCTTTTGGATTGGTCACACAGTTCTCTTAAGATTGTGTCATTCCTGGAGATCCTTTTATCTCTCTCAGCTTCTATGCGTTCCTGTTCTCTGTTTTCTATTCCATCAATGGCCTTTTGCATCTTATCCATTCTGCCTATAAATCCTTCCAGAGTTTGTTTCACTTCTGTAATCTCCCTCCGGACTTCATCGCTTAGCTTTTGTATATTTCTCTGCATCTCCGTCAGCATGTTTAGGATTTTTATTCTGAATTCTTTTTCAGGAAGACTGGTCAGGTCTGTCTCCTTCTCAGGTGTTGTCTCTGTTATCTTTGTCTGCCTGAAATTTTGCCTTTTCTTTGCGATAGAGATAGTTTGTGGAGCTGGCACGAGTGACGGCTGGGAGAACGTCCCCTGTTGTTTGTGGCCCTCCTCTCCTGGGAGAACAGTGACCTCTAGTGGCTTGTGCTGGTCATGTGCATGAAGACGGGGCTTCTGATTCTTGCCCAGCCACTATGAAGTTTATCTCCACTGTTGCTGTGGGCATGGGCTGCCTCAGGCTGCTACTCGGATATGGTGGAGCTGCGTCAGAGGGGGAGTGCTAGGAGGCTGTTTATCTCCATGAGGGGCCTCTGAGTTGCCCTGCTATCCAGGGGTTTAGGATGCCCGGAGTTCCCTCCTGCTGGGCTAAGTGTCCCAGGATGTTTCTGTCCAGCTGTGGTATCCCTGTCCCTTTAAGACTTCCAAGAAGCGCTCGCTTTTCTTTGTCCCAGGGTTGCTCGGTGCGAGGACCTGCTCACAGGTCTTACTGTCCTTTTTCCCTAGTGTCCAGCACCCCACGCACTGTGTGTCTGCGCTCTGGTGCAGATGGCTAAGGCTGGGTGTTTAGAAGTCCTGGGCTCCCTCTCCCTCCCTGCTCTGACTCCTCTCCTCCTGCCGGGAGCTGGGATGTGGGGCACTCGGGTCCCGCAGGGCAGGGGCTTGTATCTTACCCCCTTTGCGAGGCGCTGGGTTCTCTCAGGTGTGGATGTGTTCTGGCTGTTGTCCTGTGTCTTCTGGTCTCTCTTTTAGGGAGAGTTGTATTTGCTGTATTTTCAAATATATATGAGGTTTTGAGAGGAGATTTCCACTGTTCTACTCACACCACCATCTTGGCTCTGCCCCAATACTGGATATATTTTAATTAAGTAATATTGCTTTAAATCTCTTTGGTGTATATTTAGCCTATGTATGTGTATTACTTGTAGCTATGTGTGCTCTCTTAAACTGTGGAATGGAACCATTATATTCCAGTTGATTGTACATTTCTTTAATAATTTATAAAACACACATACATACACAGTTGTTGTCATGGCACAGTTACACTTCTAGGCACTAGTAAAAGAATAGTAAGAAAAAAAAAATGTCCCAAGTAGCAGTATTAGTGTCTTATTGCTGGAATAACAAATTGCCACAGACTTAGTGGCTTAATGCAACACAAATGTATTACATATCTCTGGAAGTCAGAAATCCAAAATGGGTCCCACTGGGCTAAAATAAAGTGTCAGCATGTCTGTGTTGCTACTGGAGGTTGAAGGGAAGAATCCATTTCCTTCAATTTCCAACTTTTAGAAGTTACCCACATTTCTTGGTTTGTGGATCCATTCCTTGATCTTCAATGCCAGTGACACTGGACTGAGTCCTCACACTTGCCACAGCTTTAGTTTTTCATTTAAGGATTCAGATAACCCCAGTAATTTCCCTATCCTAATGTCAACTGATTAGCAAACATAATTCAATCTGCTACCTTAATTCCCCTTCACTGTGTAGTGTAACATATTCAGTTTTAGAGATTAGGACATGGACATCTTTGAAGGACCATTGTTTTGCTGGTACAGTAGCCAAGACTGATAATATCTCTGCCATTATGAAAATTGTATTTCAATGGGGGTGGGGTGCCAGCAAACATAGAAACATGTCATAAATTTTCAAGAACAGATAAAGATTTGATTAAAGCAGGATAAGTGGAAAGAGATTAATAGGGATTGGGAGGTATAAAAAGTTGACTATCTTATCTCCATATTTTAAATGAGGAATTAAGACCAAGAAGAGTTAGGCACTCTTTTCAGTGGTAATACGGCATCTATGTCTCTGTCTCCACATCCCGTGCTCTTTCCATGAGACAGCTCTGCTTTATATTGTCAGTTTAAGATGGAAGTGAATCTGCCCATGTTACTCAGAATTGCATCTGTAGTGCCTGGTAGTCCTTGAAACATAATAAATTCTTAATAATTATTATTCAATAATTAGCCATTCTTATCTTCTATTTTTCATTGCCACACTGAATCAGGGGACTATGAGAATTATTCTTCTGATATTCAGAAGTTTCCTTTGAAAAATTTCTGTGATAAGCAAAGCAATAGAAATATCCATAACCTATAGGTTTCCCCACATTTATCCACAGGTTTTTTTTTTTAGTGATCTCTGCAGGTGGCTAGACTCATGGATAAAATATCAATAAGCAAAAGATGTGACCTCTAAGAAAACAAAGGTATTAAAAAATTGTGACCAAATGGCCCATACAATTGTTAAGAGGTCATTTTATAACCATAACATTTCATCGAAGTGGAATAGTACTCAGAACCAGGTTGCTTAATTATTTGAGGGGGAAATAATTTTCAGCACTTTCTTGATATTGCTGTTTGAGTCATCTCACTGCTTTAAAGTAGAATTCACTGATTTCTTGTTCTTTAAAATAATCCCAAATCCCTGCCATCCCATTCAAGGCCCTTCACAACCTGGACTCAATCTGCCATGCCAACATCCTTTTCTACCCCTGTATTCTACTGTAGACTATATCACATTGCATCGTAAATGTTTCCAGTTTCCAAGGAAGTTCCTTGAATTCTGTACTTTCCTGAGAATGTGAGTTCCATAAGCACAGGGACAGGACATGTATTTTTGTAGTGTTGGTGCTCAGTACAGCCAGGTATGCAATAGGGATTCAATAGGCAAGCTGTAACTGATAAGCTGAGTAAATGAAAGAATGAATTAATGTCTTTATCAGGACATGTGACTGCTCAACAATTGTGTTCTTGTTTCTTAGATCTGTAATTACATTTATCTTCATGAAAAATATGGAACACTTTCTTTATGTTCAGTACTGAATTAGCTCTAGTATTTCCTGCTTTTTAGATTCAATGCATTAGCGTGACTAAGTCTCATGGTAGATGACTCTAGGGAAACTGGGTCTGTACGTGCCCATCTCCTGATCAGCCATTTGCTTTGGTACATTGGAACTTTAATAGAAACTGCCTAATGTGCAGGTAAAGTCAGCAGGAAATGAAATATAGGGCATTACTCAGTGCTATCAATTGAGCAGAGCAGCAAAATGTAAATCATTGAGAAATCATGCTAATTTGCACTTTGAAGTAAGTCTGAGAACTTCGTAATGGCCTAAAGGTCCCAGGTCCACCCTAGAAAGCTGAGGAGCAATTCTGTTCCCTGTAAGGCTCAACATGATGCCAGCAATTCTGAACTCTAGAAAAGGGAAGTGAAGACATTGTATTTTTTTCCCTATGCTCTGCAGTTGTCTAGCCCTATCTTTCATGTACATACATTATAATACATAACTTTAAGTGAGTCACTTTGGTTCTCCGAACCTCAGTTACTTAATTTGTAAAATTAAAATGGCATCTATTCTACCTAGTTGGCATGGTTCTATTTGAACATTGAATAAAATATGCAGAAGAACTTGGGTAGCAGATCTTGTCAGTGCTCCACCCATAACTCTAGTATCTTGAGTTCTGCAGACACTGGCTTTTTTTTTTGCTGGATCTGTGGAAAACCACACTGCCTATGTGCTCATGTGTGCTTGGACATGCAGAACTGGTGGATTGCTGGGAAATTAACACCTCCAGGAGCATAATTTTTATATAAAAATTAGTATGTAAATATTGCATAGTATATATTAGCATATGAATATTCCAATTGCCCAATATTTCAAGTTACCTAATTGTGATGTGTGTGTTTTGTACCACCTTCCAGCGTCCAAGCAGAATTTAGCTCAGATTGCCATCATGACAGCTGGCTTAATAACACAACTTCCATTGGCTGCTTTCCATTCTGTTTATCACATCTTTACTTGTGCTCATCTGAACCTCCCTATTATCCTACTTAGAAAGGAATCCTGATCTCGCGACCTGCACCAAAGAGAACCCAGGTGACAGCCGGTGCATCACCAAGGGCCACCTGACAGAGGAATGATGATGATTATTTTGATAAATTAGAAACCTAAAGCTAAAAGAACACTCTGTGTTTGGGGCCTCCTAAAGCACATGAAGAATGGTTCGTGAGGGGATCTGGCTGATAGGGTGAGGCAGGGTTAGAAGCAGAGCAAGGCAAGGGTCTAGCTGAGCCCACGGACTTAGCCTAGGGGCAGATCATCAGACTTCAGCTCGGAGACAAAGCATTTTTCAAACCCAGTAGTGCTCTATGGGTTCATGAGCATAACTCAGGCAAAGAAAGGAGTGGTGGCAAATTACTCTTTAGGCACATCTCAATATATGGGAACATCCGTGGTATAGAATTTAACTCTAAAAGGGACCTTACCATCCTATACCAGTTTACCCATAGCCTGTTTTTCTGTCACTTTTAGCAGACTGACTTTCAAACTGTCCCAGGGGAGAAAAAACTGAGAAAGGAAATAAATAATGATGGGACTGAATTATTACCCATAGTGTAAAATAAGAAGCTATGAGCTCATATTGATTTACACATTTAAAGAAGGAATAAATGGTTAGGTTAGGATGGGTCTTCCTTAAAGCAGAACTCCAACCCAAGAATTATAATTGTTTCAATCAAGAATCATCTATGGATGCTAAGCAAAAGTACAATGAGAAAAGAGATATTTATGTAATTTCAAAATATCTTTCTATATGATACTAATAATAAAGGGGAAGAATGTGACTTTACAGTAGAGACATTTGGCAGGTACCACCTCATCTTCCCCAGTTAGAAGACATTATAAGACATATGGACATCATGAGCCAGAGAAAAGCATGATACACTGAGAAGGCACAGCACTACTTCTGTGGCATTCTTACCGAAAATACAGTCATGAGCAAACCTTAGACTAAGTCAAACTGTTGGGAATGTTCAGTAGAAAGATAGACATGAGCAGCTGGAAAAGGGGAAGCTAAGGCTCAAAGAAGAAGCCTCCCAGATAAAGTTCAAAGAAAAAGCTGCCAAACCCTGCCCAGGTAGGGGTCCCATGTGGAGACAACATGAGCTTTGCAGTGAGCCTATGTAATCAGACACACAACCAGATGACAATCGAGCAGAACTAAGGAACTGCCTGGATCACACCTCAGCCTGGGGAAAGGATAGGCTCACTGAGAGGGTGGCTATGTAGATGGACCTGTCAGTCAAATGACCTCACTCTGTCAACCAAAGAGGTACCTTATAACCAGAATGCAGTATATAAGCCTCCCACCTAATGGATCAAGGCGTTTATCACCTACTCCTCCCTTAGAGGGTATTCAAGTAAAACTTTCCCTCCATTTTGCTGAAGTGTCTCTGCCTTTCAATTCTCTGCTGCGGCAGGGGCAGGAACGGAGGAAAACAAACCCAACTCTCATAATAAAACTAAGAAACATTCTATATACTGACTCCCCAGTATTCTTGAGCAATATCAGGATTATGAAAGACAATTATTAGTGAAAGAATTTTTCCAGAATAAAGGAAAATAAGCAGCACATGGCAACTAAAGGCACCCTCATCTTTCATTAGACCCTGGGTCAGTACAAGAACTTTGTGGGCCAGCTGGCAAAAGTGGTCTGTAGATAGAAGTACTTACATTGTATCAAGGTTAATTCCCTGATTTTGATCACTGAACTGTGGTTATGTAAGACGTCAACATTTGGAGAATCTGGGCAAAGGGTCTAAGAAACTCATGGAGACTATTTTGAACAATTCTGTTGAAGACTAAAATTATTTCAAATTACAACTAAAAAAACTTTAAAAATATTATAGACAGGTTCACTCAAGGTGATCCACACATTAGTCAGCAAGTTGTCAACCCCAAATCTTAAAACTAAGGACCGAAGTTTGGAAATCATACACTGTTTAAATTAAGCTTTGGTATTATAGCAGAAACTGTTTCATGAAAATATTGTTATGGGTCATTTGCTTCTTTAAGGGTTTTATGCTCAGTGAAGTAAGTCAGGCAGAGAAAGAAATACCAAATGATTTCCCTCGTTTGTGGAGAATAACAACGAAGCAAAACTGAAGGAACAAAACAGCAGCAGACTCACAGAACCCAAGAAGGGGCTGATGCTTACCAAAGGGGAGGGGTAGGGGAGGGCAGGTAGGGAGAGAGGGAGAAGGGGATTGTGGGGTATCATGATTAGTGCACATGGTGTGTGGGAGGTCATAGGGAAGACAGTGCAGCTCAGTGAAGACAAATAGGGACTCTGTGGCATCTTGCTACACTGATGGACAGTGACTGCAATGGGTTATGGGGGGACTTGATAATATGGGTGAATGTAGTAACCACATTGTTTTACTTGTGAAACCTTCATAAGAGTGTATGTTAATGATAGCTTAATTTAAAAAAATACGTGTTTTATAGGAACTCATTTTTGACAAAGCCTCACAAAACCAATGTTTCTATCTCCACCACTTGTATATATATCATTGGCTGTCTCTGTGTCTATTTCCTTCTCTGGAAAAAAACAAAGATAACAATCATCTGCCCTCTGGGATTTTGCAAGTAATCTTAACAAAGACAATCAAAACAATTATATTCAAAATACTCTAAAGCAGCCCTTGCTATCCTCCCTATACTCAAGTTCAATAGTTCATTCTGAATTGAATGTGTTTTTTAAAACAATACTAGTGTTTTTCTCTAAAGTGAATTATTGTGAAATATGATTACATTTTTCAAATGGATCTTTTTAAACCCCAATCCTCAGTTCTCAGGAGGCTGCCTTTTAATTATATCATGGCTTATCTGGAGTCTTTTTTATTATTTGTTTGAATGTTATGGTTTGAACTTGAATTGATTGTACCTGTTCAATTTCAGTGTCAGCATTCGCTGCTGCACAGAGTGGATTTTTCCTCTGGTGCCTTGAAGACAATCATTGGAAACATGTTGCACTTGATGGAGATTCTCCTGCTGAAAAGGTTCACAACAAAGAACAAATTAATTTTTGGCAACAATCAATGGTACCATCCAATGCATTTTCCCATTTCCTTTACTTTTCCATTCTCTTTTCATTGTTCCCTAGCTTCCTGATTCTCTTCATGTAGAAAATGGGCTATAATTTATTTTTAAAGAACTCCTATGGATGCCTCCTGGTCTTAATTAAAGTAGTGACTATAGCTTATCTAGAATCCTAATCTTGCTATGAATGCTCAACAAAGAGTCTCAGAACCACAACTCGAAGTGGAAAAAAAAGCAAGAGGAATCTATCTGCCCTGTTGCTAAGCAGAAGTGGGTCATGCTGGCTACAAAAGACAAATCACTACCCTGCTCAACTTCCTTTTTATCTCTTTTAAATTATATATATACACACACACATACATACACACATATATATATATAAATTTAAATTATATATAAGTATATAATTTAAATTATAAGCATGTACATGTATAAAGCATACATATATATATATATGTGCATATATATATATATATATATATATATATATATACTTATACCCATACATATGCTTAATTTAGATGCTTATTTGAGATTTGTTTTGTTTGCTTTGTTTTGTTGTATTATTTTTACCCTAAAGGGTATATTATGAATCCACTTGGAATGGCCAAATTACTTATGAGTTTATTGTACACCAACTTTTTCACTGCTATTTATCTTGTTTAGCACCGAGGGGACTTCCTTTATAGTGCCTGGGGATTGTAGAAATAAAATGCAGTATTATTATGGCATTGTTCTGCATTCAGTACAACACCAAGGGCAGCCGAGCTGACCTGAAAAGGCTAATTTACCCAGCTCAGTTTGTCGGAGTGGTTTTGCATGTTGAAAATTATCTATTCAACTCAGAAAGAGTATTTTCTCTCACAAATACATACTTGATATCCCTATGCATTATTAATTGTATGCCAAGTGTTATTTTCCCTAAATTGCTGTAAGAAAATCAAGTGACCCATGTTTCTGAAGAGTTTTGGGTAACAGGAAGCAACTATGAATTAAAAATATAAAGTTTAGCCTCTTAGTAGAACAAAGGGAACAAGTTTCCATCTCCAAGGCCCTCAAGCAGTTCTTGTAACTGTAACACTCAAAGGGAATCATCACTGCTGTACGATACTACCCAGAGCCTACACGAGAGAATGCACATGGCTGAATGACACAGTTGGGAAGCATTTGTTGCCTAGAAATTCAGTTTATAATTACCGTTTCCATTGTGTCTTTTTTTCCCCAAAAAACAGCCAGTACCATCTCCAAAATGCCTTATTGCCAGAGAGCAGCCATGTGACTGGATGGGGCGTGTCATGGAAACATCCCAGGTGAGGCAGGAAAAATGGGGAGCGTAATAATCATAAGGGAAGAAGAGGAGAGTAAACACAGATTGCAAAAAGAAGTCCAATTGAGCCATTAATGGCTTCTCAAGTTTACCTCGAGCCAAAGTTGTCTTACTTTGTGCGGAAATAGAGTAATTTTTCTTTTACTTATAAATATTCTGAAAGTATAAGTTATCTGTATAATGGTTTCCATTAAGACTCTTTCAATATTTCTTTCTGCTCTGTTTTCACATAAGTGTGCTAAAATTACCATAGAATGTTCCACTAAATTAAAATATTGTTATAGCTAAATGTTATAGGTCTTCCATTATAATTCATGATAAAAGGTTATTCATTAGTACAAGATTCTGTCAGAACAATTTTTCTGCCTTCATGACTAGAAAGTAGTGGTGTTTTCTGGTTCTGTAATAGTGAGCTAATTGTTCATTTTCTTATTGTTAGCCCTTAAGAAAATGTGAAGAATATGGTGACAATATTCCATTGAAATAGAAGGACAAATTAGTTTGGTTGAAAGAGCGTCAATTGCTACCAGACAGTGCACTGTATTTCTTGATCCTTGTCTTCTCAAAGGAAAAAATTCAGTCAGGAGACCAGATAGCAAGTAGAAGCTGCAAGGAGTTTATAGGTTAAAGCAAAAGTATACTTGGAGGGGTCCAAGCATGCAACTTGAGAAGATTCCAGCATGCCCTTTGGTTACAAGAGTTGGGTTTTTATGCTGTCATGACTTCCTGGGTTTGGGTTGGCCCTCCCCTGGCTCTAAGCCATGCCCTAGGGCAGGATTGTGAATTAGCTGTTGTATGCACCGTTCCCTGCCCATACCTGGGTGGGGTGTTCTTGGGGTTTGAAGTTCTGCACTTGTTCATTTCAGTTGAGTTGCCCATACTGGTGGAGCACCTCCAGTGGAGGGTCACATGGCAGTAAAATCCTGCCATTTTTCTGTTATCAGCGCATGTCTGGGGTGGCAGTACAGGATGTTCAGATCACAGGATGGAAATGTGCCACCTGCAAAGCCTGTATATAGTTGCTGAGGGGCCCAGGGGGCTATTTACAGAGGCCCTTCTGTGCTTTTCCGAAATAGTCCTCCCTTGCACATTCTTGGCTCATGCCCATCTGCCTATCCTAACACAATCACAAAGTTAGAAAAAATGGGATTAAGATCCATCTTCTGTGCCTGTATATGTTTTTTTTGGTATTATTAATGTACAATTACATGAGCAACGTTATGGTTACTAGACTCTCCCTATTATCAAGTCCCCACCGCATGCCCCTTTACAGTCACTCCAACAGCATAGTAAGATGCTATAGAATCATTACTTGTCTTCTCTGTGTTACATTGCCTTCCCCATATCCACTGCCCCCCACCGCTACATTATGTATGCTAATCGTAATACCCCTTTTTCCCCTTTATCCCTCCCTTCCCACCCATCCTCCCCAGTCCCTTTCCTTTTGGTAACTGTTAGTCCATTCTTGGGTTCTGTGAGTCTGCTGCTGTTTTGTTCCTTCAGTTTTTGCTTTGTTCGTATGCTCCACAGATCGGTGAAATCAGGTGATACTTGTCTTTCTCCACCTGGCTTATTTCACTGAGCATAATACCCTGTAGCTCCATCCATATTGTTGCACATGGTAGGATTTTTCTTCTTATGGCTGAATAATATTCCATTGTGTATATGTACCATTTCTTCTTTATCCATTCATCTACTGATGGGCGCTTAGGTTGCTTCCATTTCTTGGCTATTGTAAATAGTACTGTGATAAACACAGGGGCTCCTGCATTCTTAGGGTAAATTCCTAGGAGTGGAATTCCTGGGTCAAATGGTATTTCTATTTTGAGCTTTTTGAGGAACCTCCATACTGCTTTCCACAATAGTTGAATTTCTTCTTTGGAGAAGTGTGTGTTCAGCTCCTCTATTTATTTTTTAATTGACTTAATTGTTTTTTGTTTGTTGAGGTGCGTAAGCGCTTTGTATAATTTGGATGTCAACCCCTTATTGGATATGTCATTTATCAGTATGTTCTCCCATACTGTAGTATGTCTTTTTGTTCTACTGATGGTGTCCTTTGCTATACAGAAGCTTTTTAGTTTGATAGAGTCCCACTTGTTCATTTTTGCTTTTGTTCCCTTGTCCAGGGAGATATATTCATGAAAAAGTTGCTCATGTTTATGTCCAAAAGATTTTTGCCTATGATTTTTTTCTAAGAATTTTATGGATTCATGACTTACATTCAAGTCTTTGATCCATTTTGAGTTTACTTTTGTGTATGGGGTTAGACAATAATCCAGTTTCATTCTCTTACATGTAGCTGTCCAGTTTTCCAACACCAGCTGTTGAAGAGGCTATCATTTCCCCATTGTATATCCATGGCTCCTTTATTGTGTATTAATTGACCATATATACTTGGGTTTATATCTGGGCTCTCTAGTTTGTTCCTTTGGTCTATGGGTCTGTTCTTATGCCAGCACCAAATTGTCTTGATTATTGTGGCTTTGTAGTAGAGCTTGAAGTCAGGGAGTATAATTCCCCCTGTTTTATACTTTCTTCTCAGGATTGCTTTGTCTATTCGGGGTCTTTTGTGGCTCCATATGAACTTTAGACCTATTTGCTCTATTTCATTGAAGAATGCTGTTGGTATTTTGATAGGGATTGCATTGAATCTGTAGATTGCTTTAGGCAGGATGGCCATTTTGACAATATTAATTCTTCCTATCCTTGAGCATGGGATGTGTTTCCATTTATTGGTATCTTCTTTAATTTCTCTCATGAGTGTCTTATAATTTTCAGAGTATAGGTCTTTCACTTCCTTGGTTAGGTTTATTCCTAGATATCATATTCTTTTTGATGCAATTGTGAATGGAATTGTTTTCCTGATTTCTCTTTCTGCTAGTTCATTGTTACTGTATAAGAATGCAACAGATATTTTTGTATTAATTTTGTATCCTGCAACTTTGCTGAATTCAGATATTAGATCTAGAGTTTCAGAGTGGAGTCTTCAGGGTTTTTTATGTACAATAAATATCAGGTCATCTGCAAACAGGGACAGTTTAACTTCTTCCTTGCCAATCTGGATGCCTTTTATTTCTTTGTGTTGTCTGATTGCTGTGGCTAGGACCTCCAGTACTTTGTTGAATAGAAGTGGGGAGAGTGGGCAACCCTGTCTTGTTCCTAATCTTAAAGGAAAAGCTTTCAGCTGCTCACTGTTAAGTATAACCTTGGCTGTGGGTTTGTCATATATGGCCTTTATTATGTTGAGGTACTTGCCCTCTATACCCATTCTGTTGAGAGGTTTTATCATCTGGTTAGGGATTAATCTATTTTGTTTATTTTCTTGAAGAACCAGCTCTTGCTTTCATTGATTCTTTCTATTGTTTTGTTCTTATTGATTTTATTTATTTATGCCATTATTTTTATTATGTACTGACTTCTGAGCCTTATTTGTTCTTCTTTTTTGGGTTTTGTTAATTGTGAGTTTAGAGTGTTCATATGGGATTGTTCTTCTTTCCTGAGGTAGGCCTGTATTGCAAAATATTTCCCTCTTAGCACGGCCTTCACTGTGTCCCACAGATTTTTGTGGTGTTGAATTATTGTCTCCATATATTGCTTGATCTGTTTTAATTGGTCATTGATCCATTGGTTATTTAGGAGCATGTTGTTAAGCCTCCATATGTTGGTGGGCTTTTTCATTTTCTTGGCATAATTTATTTCTAGTTTCATACCTTTGTGGTCTGAGAAGCTGGTTGGTACAATTTCAGTCTTTTTGAATTTACTGAGGCTCTTTTTGTGGCTTAGTATATGATCTATTCTTGAAAATGTTCCATGTGCACTTGAGAAGATTGTGTATTCTGCTCCTTTTGGCTGGAGTGTTCTTTAGATGCCTGTTTGGTCAATCTTTTTTAATGTGTTGATCAGTGCCTCTGTCTCCATACTTATTTTCTGTCTGGTTGATCTGTCCTTTGGAGTGAGTGGTGTTGAAGTCTCCTATAATGAATGTATTGCATTCTATTTCCCCTTTTAATTCTGTTAGTATTTTTTCACATATATAGGAGCTCCTGTGTTAGGTGTAAAGATATTTATAATGGTTATATCTTCTTGTTGGATTGACTCCTTAATCATTATGTAATGTCCTTCTTTGTCTCTTGTGACTTTCTTTGTTTTGAAATCTATTTTGTCTGATACAAATACTGCAACTTCTGCTTTTTCCTTCCTATTAGTTGCATTAAATATCTTTTTCCATCCCTTCACTCTATGTCTGTGTATGTCTTTGGGTTTAAAGGGAGTCTCTTGTAGGGAGCATATAGATGGGTCTTCTATTTTTATCGATTCAGTGAGTCTATGTCTTTTGATTGGTGCATCCAGTCCATTTACATTTGGGGTGATTATCGATAGGTATGTACTTATTGCCATTGCAGGCTTTAGATTCATGGTTACCAAAGATTCAAGGTTAACTTCCTTACTATCTATGAGTCTAACTTAACTCACTTAGTATGTCATTACAAACACAATCTAAAGGTTCTTTTTTTCTCCTCCTTTTTCTTCCTTTTCCGTTCTTTTTATATTAGGTATCATATTCTGTACTCTTTGTGTATCCTTGGACTGACTTTGGGGATAGTTGATTTAATTTTGCATTTGCTTCATAATTAACTGTTCTACTTTTTTTATTGTGGTTTAATTATATCTGGTGACAGCCTTTAAACCTTAGGAACACTTCCAGCTATAGCAGTCCCTCCAAAATACACTGTAGAGATGGTTTGTGGGAGGTAAATTCTCTCAACTTTTTCTTATCTGAAAATTGCTTAATCTCTCCTTCAAATGTAAATGATAATCTTGAAAGTCTCCTTGGTTCAAGGTCCTTTGCTTCATTGCATTAAACATATAATGCCACTCCCTTCTGGCCTGTAAGATTTCTGCTGAGAAGTCTGATGATAGCTTGATGGACTTTCCTTTGTATGTGATCTTATTTCTCTCTCTGGCTGCTTTTAATAGTCTGTCCTTACCCTTGATCTTTGCCATTTTAATATTATATGTCTTGGTGTTGTCTTCCTTGGGTCCCTTGTGTTGGGAGATCTGTGTACCTCCTTGGCCTGAGAGACTATCTCCTTCCCCAGATTGGGGAAGTTTTCAGCAATTACCTCATCAAAGTCATTTTCTATCCCTTTTTCTCTATCTTCTTCTTCTGGCACCCCTATAATGTGAATATTCTTCCATTTGGATTGGTCACACATTTCTCTCAATAGTCTTTCATTCTTAGAGATCTTTTTTCTTTGTATGCCTCAGTTTCTTTGTATTCCTCTTCTCTAATTTCTATGTAATTTATTGTCTCCTCCACCATATGTAATCTGCATTTAAAACCTCCCATTGTATGTTTCATTTCTGATACTGTGTTCCATAATGATTGGACCTCTGATTGGAATTCTTTCCTGAGTTCTTGAATGTTTTTCTGTACCTCCATGAGCATGTTTATGATTTTATTTTGAAATCACTTTCAGGAAGATTCATGAGATTGGTTTCAATTACTCTTTTTCTGGTGTATGTAGGATTTTGCTTTGAACCAGGTTTCCTTGTTGTTTCATATGTATGCGGTGCCTTGTAGTGCCCAGAAGCTCTACTCTCTGGAGCTGTTCAACCCCTGGATCAATGTTGGGGGCTCGCACTGGAGCAGTGTTTGTGCCTGGGGGGAGGAAATAGCTGTTTCCTGCTTCCCAGCTGCTATGCCTGTTTCCATTGCCAGAACCAGCGGGCCAAGCATACAGATTTAAGCCTCTATGCTTTGTGTTTGTATCTGCTGTAGACAGGGCTTTCTTCTGGCTGGCCTGATGCCAGGGCAGGTTTTGGCAGTTTGAGAGCCAGGTGTGGGCTGTCAAGGAGGAAGGAGCAGCAGTCTGTGTATCACAGAGGGAGTCCTTGGAGCTGCATTGCCAACCAGGAGGCTGGAGTGCCTGAAGATCGGGAAAGTTCCCAACCTGCTGGGCAGAGTGCACCTGGACAATTTTGTCTACCTTTCCTTTCTCCTGAGCAGTAAGCTCTGTGCAATCCATGCCTCTTTATCTGCCCTTTCACTGTTAGGAAGTCTCTCAGACTGCCTGCCTTTCTTTTGTCCCAGAGCAGCTGGATATGAATCCCTGTTTTCCACAGCATCTGAAATTTCAGTCTCTCCAGGTATTTGCCTGTCTTTGCTTTCCAATTCCCCTAATCACCAAAACACCATGCAAAGTAGGTTTGTGCTCCCAGAGCAGATCTCCAGAACTAGGTGTTCAGCAGTCCCAGGTCTCCACCCTCTCCCCACTCCATTTCTCTTTTCCCACCAGTGAGCTGGGGCCATGGAAGGGCTTGGGTCCTTCTGTGTCACAGCGTTGGTATGTTACTCTGTTCCATGAGGTCTGTTCTTTTCTCCAGGTGTATGTAATCTGGCACAGCCTTCTTTCGTATTGCTCTTTCAGGATTAGTTGTATTAATTATATTTTCATATTATATGCGGTTTTAAGAGAGGGCCTCTGTCTCATCTCTCATGCTGCCATCTTTATTTCTCCCTGTGTATGTCTTTTAAGAAGCAGTTTCTTCCTTCTGAACTGTAACAAGAGAACCCATCCTCTAAGGATGTTGTGAGATGAAAATGTAATAGTGTTTGTGATCAAGCATATATACACTTTAAAGTGTAAGGTATTATTACCATCATCTTCTTCAAATTTTTAAGCATTTGCCTGTGAATATATATGACCAGTCCCTATACCCTCAAAGAATCCAAGGTTTTATATAGTTCTTTAGATATAAATACAAACATAGATCTTTATGTAGTCACTAATTATAAATACTAAAAGCCAATTAAAAGGAGGTAATGTAATAGAGTTTTAATATCATCAGATATCAAAGTTGAGGAAATCATGTTTATTCCTTGGATGGATCCTGATGAACTGTCCTTCCTTCTCAGGTATGTTTGTGTGAAGAGATTGTCTGGAACCTAAATATATCCCAATACTCACAATTTTGTAGGTGCCTGAATGAGATGAAGCTCCTTTTTTCTGGGAGAGCAGTGAGTTTTATTAGGTTTGCCTAAAGATATGGAACTGGGGAATTAAAGAGAGTGCTATGGGGAGGAAATGTTGGCTGGTGGACAGTGAGATCCAGTGAGAGAGACAGGAAGCAGTTATGGGAATGCTCTCATTTTAATGCTATGTCTAGAGGAGCCTCATAATCGAAGTGACCAAATAATTTGGGTAGAACTTGCATCTCCCTCCCTTTCTCCACACTACTTTCTGGGGCAGACCTGATTGATTTGAGGAGGAGAAAGGTCCAGGGAGGCATGGAAAAGAGACAGACTTCTCTATCTCATCATTCTCCAGAGTAACAGGGACCAGAGAGCTATCAACCCACTGTGAGTTTCATCAGGCAGAGATATCACCAGCTTACTGGTAACAGTGGCAGTGTTTTATGGTATCTGTCCCCACCCATATGTTAAATTTCACCTGACGGATCTCTCTTGACTAATCTGGACATACCAGCCTATTAATTCTTTAAAAATGAGATCATCCCACCTCAGAACATCTACATTGTCTGTTTTCACAGCCAAGAATACTCTTCTCAGTGTTCTTCACACAGTTGTCTCCTCACCTATGAATCATCAACAGATTGGCAGTCTAGAATTGGTGGAGATCAATAGTAGTCCCATGGATAAGCACAGGATGGCATAAGACAAAGGTGGCATTAACATGCTGAGAAGAAAAGGAAAGACTGTTAAATATGTGGTATTAGGATATTTTGCTGTAAAATTTGGAGAAAATGTTAGTTTCTAAAAATAAGTTCAGATGCATTGAAGATCAGCATACAAAAGAAAAGCATTAGAGGATAGAAGATATGTTTTTAAACTTTGAATAGGAAGGGCCTCCTTAAACCAACATGGATCATAAAATCCTTGATTATGCAGTAAAAATTAAAGTTCTGTAAGAAAAGCACATACATAAAAATAAAATGTAAGTGACAGATCTGCAGAAAATATTTGCAATATGCATTTAAGGGGATGATCTCCCTTGCCCAAGATAGCCTTCTTTAACATTCTGTTTACATTCTTTCTGTTTTTAGACCCTGACCTACCTGTTCTTAGAGCATTTCCATAGAAAACTTGGAAATTCTTTCTCTGCCCCTTTCAGATATAGGTAAACTTTTTATTTTCATTTTTTTATTGTGGTAAAGTACACATAACAAAATTTACCATCTTAACTATTTTAAGTCAACAGTTCAGTGGTATTAAATACATTCATAATGGTGTGTAATCATCATCGTCCACCTTTGTAACTCTTCTCATGTTTTAAAAATGAAACTCTATACCCGTTTAGCAGTAGCTCCCATTCTCCACTCTCCTGCCCCCTAAAAATCGCCGTTCTACTTTCTGTCCATAGGTTTTGGACTACTCTTATGAGTGGAATCATAGAGGATTTGTCTTTTGGTGATTGGCTTTCACTTGGCAGAATGTTCTTCAGTTTCATTCACATTGTAGCATGCATCAGAATGTCCTTCCTTCTTAAGGCCCCATACTATTCCATTGCCTATTATATGCCACATTTCACTTACCTATTTGTCATTAATGAACACTTGGGTTGTTTCCATGTTAGCTATTGTGAATAATGCTGTTATGAACATGGGTGTGCAGATACCTTAAATAACTTGCTTTGAATTCATAGGGGTATATACCCAGAAGTGGAATTTTCAGATTATATGGTAATTCTATTTTTAATTTTTTTAGGAATAACTATATTTCCTTTCCCTGGGCATACATGGTCCACTTTCTAATTTTCCCCATTGGTTTTGAATGTTCTAGTCTTAATATATGGGTCCTGAAATGGGGAAAAGGGAAAAATGAAGGGGGAGGAAAGGTATTGGCCCTTTAAATCTCTGGAGTTACTTCAGTCAGAGGGCAGCTGGATGGTCTTGCAAAACTGAGGAGGTTGCAACAATGGTCACAGCCTGTTTGTCTGCACCACTGTGACCAAAATCAGCAGTCAGCTTTCAAGGCACAGATCTGCGGGACTTGGAGGACAGGGTGCTTTTTGCCCTTTGTGGTTCCCGCAAGCTGTGTGCACAGAATATGTGCCAGCTGTCTGCCATGAGTGGGTGTGGCAGATAGGTAGATGCTGCTGTGAGAAGACATGAAGTTGAGCAAAATTAACAGTTTTCCAAACAGGTCTTCCCCTGGAAGTTGCAAGCATTTGATAGACTCCAGCATTCCAAAACAATTACAACAGATGGATTCTGCCAGTGGAACTGCTATCTAGGAGGGGAGATAGATTCCTGGTGCTTCCTACTCTGCCAATTTCCCAAAATCTCCTCTGTAAATCTTTTTAAAAGCCTCTTGCTAGTTTTATAACCCAGCAGTGTCTTTCTCAAGGACCTGGGAACCATCTCTTTGAAATGTAATCTTCGAGGGAGATGCACCCCTATCTCCCAGTTTCTTTGGGAAGGTAGCAGCCTCCATTCAAGTGTAAAACCACCTCCTGTCATGAACATATAAGAAAGTTTACATTTTCTTATTGGGGTAAATCTAAGTAGCAAACACAGATGGCTGGTGTTCTTCCTTTCACCCCAGTATGTAAAACTCCCCTGCCCTTTGCTTCAGCAGAGTTGAGTCCTACTGAGCTCCAACCTCTGTACCCGATTTCAATAGCCTGGTGTGTTTCATTTTGTTCCTTGTGTGTTTAATTTTGTCTGCTGAGTTTTTGCTTTGATGCCAGACAATATAAAAAGCCAACACAGATTGGAAAAGAAAGAGCCAAATTTAAATGGTGAAATAAACAAATAAAGTGGCCAATAAACATATGATTTCTTAAACTAATCAATTTTTATCAGGGAATTGCAAATTGTAACAATAAAGTGTCAACTTTTAGCCAATATCTGGCTTAGCAAGGGCATGGACAGATGGAAATTCTCTATTATTTGTGTGAGTAGATTTTTAGTGTATATGTGTTTATGTGTTTTAAGGACTGGTGGGTATCCATTAACATTTAAAATGGGCATGCCTTTTTGTCCCAGAATGCAATTGCTAGTTATCTATCATAAAGAATTTCTTATTAATTAGTCATTAAAAAGAATAATAGAAATCATTTGTTAGAATATTTAATGAGCAAGTACTACATTTTAATGATGAAAAGGAAATTAAGTTCCAGATGGAAAGCCTTTCCTAAATGGAAACATGACTGAATGGAAATGCTGTCCACCAAATGTTAAGGAATGTGTATTTAAGGAATTAACTTTTATTATATTACTTAATACATTTTTTTATATTTTCTGTAATTTTTCCTGTTAGTTTTCCAATCAAAAACATTAATAAATTGTTAGAATAAAACTATAGAAATTAAAAATTGCTGGTAGTATTGACTCATATCCCATATAAATCTTCACTTCAGTACAGTTTACCATTACTCTACAGAAACCTCCCAGAAATGAAGTTCTCAGAGTGATTTAACATTTTCAGTGCAGCACTTGGAAAAATAAGACATCCATCCACTTTCGTCACCTCACCTCTGGAAAAAAAGAGAGAGAGGGAGAGATCATGCCCTCAAAGAAACTTTTAACCTCGTTCGGATATTGTGATCATTGTTTAAAGATTATCAAGTCTCACCTTTACTTTTTCTCTTTTTCAGGGCCTGTTAGCAGGTGGGAAGTTTTCCACCTGCAAGTGCAATCTCGAGACTCAGAAATAAGTAGCATCTCTCTAAATATTGCATGTACATTTGATGGAGCCTGGGCGTTTGTTTCATCTTTGGCATGTGCTGACTTTCATCTGCTTCGCTCTTCTGAAGCACAGTGATGCCTGCAGCCTGTAAAGTGCAAGGCATATTGTGGACAGCCTGATAAATATTAAATGATGATGGTAATGACAGAGCAGAGCCCTGTCTTTGCAGCTGGGTAATCCCTCCCTTACATTGCACACTTCCTCAGACAGCTGTCACATCCGTGCTTTCAGAGGAAGAGATTCCTTGCCAAATTAAAGCTTGAGAAGAGCACATTACGTCTTCATGTCATTGTGGAAGTGGGTGATGCGAATGCCTACAGCCATACACGTCATTCAGAGACACGTCTATTTGATAAATACTGTCTGAAGAGCCAATTCATATTGACTAACTGGCTGATTCAATCAGTCGTACAGATATCCGATCTGGAGAGTTTATACCATGCCCAGACTGCTGGCAATTCCAGGGGGCATAATAGCCCAGCCTGTCTGAGACCTTTTAGCACACTTCAGTTGAGTTGTATTAATTTAATAATCATGTGTTTTTATGTATGTATTTTTAAACACACAATTTAATGAAGGTATTTCTTGAGGGACTGAATAGACATTGTCACCAGTATCAACATTGATTTTTAAGGAATTGGTAACACTATTGAGATACAATTTGCTAGTCAGTGTCCTAAGTACAAACATACTTCAAGCTAGTAATTCCACTTCTTATAACCACTTTTAAAGTGGTAATTCTATTCAAATTACAACAAAAGCTACAGATAAGAAAATTCCTATGTCCAATAACATAAGAATGGTTTAAAACTACAGAATGGAATATTCTTCAACCATTAAAATTGAATATATGAAGACTAATATAAGCTCAAACTGCTGACTATAAAACAAAAATTAGAAAAACATCTCATAAACTGGCCAGCCACATAACAACAAAAAAACAACGCTGAATGAAAAAGAAGACCGAAGAAATGCAACAAAATGTATGTTAAACTGTTTGGATTATGGATGTTTCTTTTTATGTTTTAACATTTTCTAAAACTTTGTTATGTTAATTTTATAATAGAAAACATTTGAAAAAGAGATCCATTGTCAATCAAATCAGATCAGCTCCTTTGTTGTAAATGGTGGTCATATTAAACTCTGATAACTAAAGTTTAAATTAATCACATACATATTTTTTTCTTTCTCAAATAGCTAATTAATTCAGCAAAAAAGAACAGTCATGATTTAATCAAAAGATTTTTAAAAACCATACTCTGCTAAATCATTGGCTGGATTCATTTGCATAATGTATTTTCTTTAATTACACATTTCCAACTGTATGCTTACTGAAAGATTCTTTTTTTAAAGAGAGAGAATTTTAGTAATTTTGATTATGATTTATGCAGTTTCTGATTTACATATCTTACTGTTGCTTTACATTTTAATTAACTCACCATCACTAGCACTCTGAAATTGCATTTTAGTGCACTAATTGAAAAATAGTTGTCAATTTCTGCACTTAGTCATGCAGCTATAAATTTCATTGTCTCCTTCATGAAATTAAGAAGTGTCCAATTAAGACAATGATTTTAATCCATGAATTCATGAGGCATTTCCTAAGCTTTCCTTGGTTTCTACAAAATTGCATAATAAAGTAGATTGTAAAGGCAAGCCACATCCTGAAGAAAAATAATTAATCAGCTTGTCTTGGGAATGGAAACATTCATATAGAAACTTCTTGTATAGGAAGTGGGGAGGGCTTGCTGTGAATCCTTAGCAGAGGAGTGCCCAGGTAACAGGGCAGGGGACAGTGGATAGGACAGGCTTTGTGAGGACAGGGACCTGTCAAAATTCCATCTCTATAGTAAATTATTTTTTTGAAAAAGTATTTTATTCTATCTTTAAATGCTGGCAACTTCTGATGTGAATTCCTCTGTTAAACAACATCTACAGTGAAGCTTTTAAACTAGAAATGTTTATTTAAATTAAGCATTTAGACTATGTAGGAAGCTATTTTATTATTCAAACAGGAAAAATACTGTTCTTGACTTCCCAAGATTAGGTGAGCTCAATGTGTTTATGTACTCATATACCTGTCTGTCTGTATAGTTGTGATTCCCCTGTGTGTTCTGTTACCCCATTTAGATATTGAAAATAAACATATTCCTTCTTTAAGTCATAAGAGTTTATGATAGGAATTATTTTCTTCAACCTTTGAGCTAGTAATTTCTTTAAAGATTCTTTTAAAAAATGCCTTACATTCATTCATTTTCTCAACTGCAAATCCCAAAACAAGGATTCAACTTTATTTCAATTCTTTCCCTTCATGATCCTTAGCATAATAAAAAGAGAAAGTGCCTTTTAACAATGTTTGTGTGGAAAGAAATATTTTTGCTTTGCCATTCTAAGGTTTGCTATTAACATAAATATTGCTATGAAGAAATTAATAGCGACTAAATGCTTTGTAAACATAGTGGACACATTAAGAGCAGGCAGTTAGTGAGCAGGAGGGGAGAAGGGGTGGCGGACCACTCAGTCTCCACCCAGTCTCTGCCCAGAGACCACCCTGTTGCCTTGGACCAACCCTTGTGCAGTTCAGCACAAATGGAAAAGCAAAAGCTATGGGTCACTGGAACTTCCCCAGTTTCGGAGCACGCACACCAAAGGAAGACCTTGTCTGCTGACAACCCTGAGGCCATTATGGTATCATTGGGCCCCACCATGGGTTTCCTTTAGCCACTTGTGGGAAAAAGATTAACACAAACTTGTGCAAAGAAGCTAAAGGGGAGTATCCAAGGGGGATCCAAAGGATGGTGTAAGAGTGACAAATGGGAGGAAAGAAACCAAATAAACTCCCATAAAAAGACACAATGTAAAACTTGGCAGGTGGCTTCCCACCCTTGGGGTCGTCCTGCTCCTCTGTCTTCGGAGGGCCCTTTCCTTCTGCTTTGCTACATAAAAAACCCTTTGCAGTTTTAACTATTGGATCTCTAGACTGAATTCTTTCCTTGGAGAAGAGAAAAACTGAGGCAGTGTTGACATGCCTGATAACGGACAGATTTATAATCCTCTTCAGAGATGATAGTTTATACTATCCTGTCGCTGGTATAAAATGTAGTGGTTGAGATGTAGGCAAAGAAGAAATTGAGTTATATCAAGGTGCTGTGTGTCACCCTGCTAGCCAGGGTAGCTAATGTAATTTGTCTCTTACAGTGTTTATGAAATATTCCATCTGGCACAATATGCCTCCAAGACAGAAGGTGTTGGCATATTAAAGATGCAAGCATCTCGCATATGACTATTCACCCATTTATTATTTCCACAGAAAGGAAGACAACCTTCAGCAAACAGTGAAGAGATTAGCAAATTCACACATTCGATTCAAATACAAATTTGAAGACTACTACATTCACAGCACATCAAGATATTTTAAGAGGAAGTAGGATTTCAAAGACAAATAAATCCAGAGACTTTTTCTCTTTGTTCATAGAAATTGTACCTTTTACCTTGCTTGGCTGGTTTTCATTGTAAGAGAATGGAATTTTTAAAACAAAAGTTGCAATGTCACAGCAAAATATGTTAGCAAAGCAAATTTTCAGACAGCCTGAGAAAGAAAAATACTCCATTACTGATCCAGCTCTCTCATTAAAAACAAATGAATCACTAGATGGTTGTTGATTACATTTCACAGATTTTAACAAATTGCAGTGAATGCTATCTTAACATGCCTTTCCACTGTCATTTAACTTGACACAATTTGTTTTTACAGTAAATAATCTCCAGAGTGATAAGATGTAGAACTAAAAGGAGGGAAGGCCATTATTCCACTGAAGGAAGCAACAGTTAAATATTGTACTAGGAGTAATGGACATGTTGACACCAAAAGGGCATACATATTTATCTCAGCCACATTGATTCTGTAATTGTCATTGTTTGAAAGGATACCATGTAGGAGATACCTACCCTGGCACCTCACACATCCTCTCATTTAATCTTCAAAACAAATCTTATGAAGATGCTATTATTACCCTATTTTGTCTATGAGGCAATTGAGGTTAAAATACATTAAGCAATTACTCAAGCTTGGCTTCACCCCCAGGCTGTTTGACTCCAGATCCTATGTTCTTTCCATTAAGATTCCCTGAGATGGAATCTTCCAGGAAATAAGGGAGTCTTTTGATAACATATAATTTAAAATATTGTAAACTCCGTTATAATCTCAGGGGTCTCCCTGAGTAGATGATTCAATCTTCCTTCCCTGAGCTGGAATTTGAAGAATTCATCAAACACAAATCCGTTCCCTGGCCTCTAAACTGCATTCCCACACGGCAGCGCCTCTCACCGCTCTCCTCGTCTGAACACCAATATTCCGCCTCTCAGACACGGCATTTCCGTGCTTCCTAACATGTAAAACAAAACAAGTCCTGTGTCGACTTGATTTTCCTCTTTGCCAAAGTGTTACTCCTTTTAAACATTTTTTGTTGTTGACAAAACATCCTCATAATAAACTTGGCTTGCTCCCTCCTGTTTGGTTTTCCACGCCTTTTTTACCATCAACTTCTACCATTTCTGACCCACTACATTTCACAACAAGAGAGCTCCTTTTTCAAATCTATGCTAAAAAAGAAAACCTTTTCATCTCAAAGACTTGTCCACATACCTTCTTCTCCTCACAGGTCTTCCCTTAACATCAGTCGCCCTGCTATTTACAACACAAAAGATCTCACCCTGTAAGAACAATCATAAAAACACCTTAAACGATCAGACCCATGCTCCTTATGCACTATTCCCTTCATCTATTTCTCTGAAATAATGGTTTCAACTGCTTCTGAAATCAAAGGAAAATGCCATGTCACAGCCTTTCAGTTTCTTCACAAATTAACCCCAACCCTGATACTGGCTGCCTTAATATCTCCAGGCATGAGTTGCTTGATCTTCTGCAAGATAAACTCTGCCTGCCTCTTCTCTTCTTGATGAACATTTACATTTGGTTATATATATATACACCATAATTAATAATGTAATATATATAATATACATCATTAAGGGTAGGTGCTGAAACCCGTATTACTTTCAACCTCAGTAATAGTATTAGTTAATAATTATTAAATATATGTCATATTAGGTGCTTTATAGACATTATGTCATTAAAATAGCTCTGTGAGGAAGAAATAACAATGGAAGAACTGAAGGTGTGATTTGTAAATAACTATTAAGGAAGGGAGCAGGTCCCTGATCTGTTGTTGGCTGTGTTTTCCATTATTAAAAAATAGGTTCAAGAAAATCTGCCAATAAATTCAAATTCAAAAGCAAACTCACTAATTCATAACAGTGCATAGCCACACTCTTCATTTTTTGAGATAAAATTTACATGTAGTGAAATGTACAAATCTCAAGTGAATTTTAGTAATGTATAGACTCAGTCAACTACTACTCTTTTCAAGATATAAAACATTTCTGTCACCCCAGACACTGCCCCCTGTTCTTTCTATCGACATTCAGTGATTGGTGCTCTGATTTGTAACTACTGTAGATCAGTTTTGCCTTTTCTTAGAGTCGATATAGATTGAATCATATAATGTGTACTGTTTTATATTTGGCTTCTTTCTCTTCACAAAATGCTTTTGTGATTCATCTGTTTTACACATATCATTTGCTCATTATTTTTGTTACCGAGGGTTGTGTGAATATACCACAAATTCTTTATTTAGTTATCCGTTGATAGATATGTGGGTTGTTCCAGGTTTTGTCCATTATTCAAAAATTTTTGTGGATGTAAATTTCTTCATTGAATTTTTAAAAATGACCTGGAAAAGTTACTTTTACTCTTTTACTTTCTTCCCACCAGGAATACATACTTAATTTCTCCATATTGTTATCCTCTTTTGCTAGATTGAAATTATGATGATGAGGATTGTATCCTATTGTTTTCCTCTGCTGTCCTGCACATAACATGCAAGATCTTAATCAGTATTAGCTCATTTAAACTTTTTCAAATTACTGTTTAAAACAGCTTCTCCAAGGACCCTGTTTGCATATACACAAAACTAATATCTTATCACTCATGAACATCCTTCTTTCATGAGTCTGTCCTTTTTGTGACTTTTGCTTGAGGATCTTTCGATTTCTGTGTTTCTCCTGCCTTCTTAGATATTCTAGTTCGTATTTCCTTGTGACACTGCACAGGGACCTTTATGTGGTCATTGCCTCCTGTAAAATACCTCCCAAGAGGTAATCCACACATACACACACACACACACACACACACACACACACACACACACACACACCATAAACTCCAGAGTGAAGGCTGGCCTAACTGTTCATTCAGAGTTATCTCTTTATGGAATTATTTCCTTGAAGGAAGAGATAAACTGTAAAGGAGCAGGGAAAAGTTCAGGAGGTTTGCACTTAACACTCAGCAAAAACAAGATAAATCAGAAGACACTGTCTTCCTACTGTTCAATTGGTCACTGTGAAATTCTGAATTCTGTTCATGGCCCAATTCCTTCTTTTCTTCATTGCTCTCTTGTCTTACTCATGACATGATCCCTGTCACTGTATATGACATGTGGTATTGGTTTCTCATAAATTTGAAAATTAATAGTCCTTGCACCATGCTCAAACTGCACATGCATTATCTTTAGAATGCAAAATATTTTAAATAACAGTAATTTTTTTAATATCTTTGTTTTGTAAACTTTACATAAAAATCTAGTTTATCTTTAATCTTATTTTCAGTGCCTAGTAATATTTAAAAACATATTGAGATGCACTGATCTTCAGTGAGAAAATGATTCAACTTTTTAACTCATCATTTCCTGTATAATAATATAATTCATTCAATCCATCTCAGATATTTATTCACTGCTTACCATCTGAAAAAAATTGTGTGAGATAATAGAAATACAGCATAAAAAAGGAAACACAGACTCTACCTTTCTGGTGGTTATATCCTAAGAAAGGTACAGTTGTTAATTTAAGTATTCCATTCCTTCTGATATTTTTCATCACTGCAATAAGAAAGAAAGAGAATAATAAAGTCATGTAACAGTCACCTAGTCTTGTTTTGGGTTAAGGTTGCAAGAGAAATCAAGGAAGCTCTTTGAAGTAATGTTCAACTGAACTCCAAGAATCACACTGAAGAACATTATATGCCAAGATCCTGATAAAGGAAAAAGCAACTCCCAGTCAAGGAATGAGAGGCCAGCTTGGCTGGAAGAGAAAAAGGATGTAGAACTATGATCAGAAGAGCTAGGGCCTGGGGCAGATTATGTGAAAGCAGTTGGGGCATGAACAACAATGAGCCACTGAGGGGCAATCATACTTCAATTCAGGCTGGCGGGGTTTTAAGCATGGGACCCACATAAATCAATCAGGTTTTCAACTTCACAGGCTTATTCTAGCTGCTTTGAGTGTGGGAATTTCGTGTCTAGTTATATGACAAACCAGTTATCCATACCAAGTCCCTCCTGGTTGGGGGTTACAAATTGCTTGATAGTTTATTCAAGGTTTTAAAAGTATGTCTGAGCTTATGAGAAAGAAAGGGACTTTCCCCAATGCTGGAGACAGTAAATACCAACTACACATAAAAAAATTTAACCAAGAGTTCCATTTGGCCTTAAAGACATAGGCCAATCCCTAGGGGTCCTAAAGTTGAGTTTTGGAGGTCCATGCACAGGTTGATTTATCCAAGCAGGGTAGGAAGCAGTGGAACCCCCTATATAAAACCAGATCCCTGGAGGGTGAGCTAGAAAAATAAAGTTACTACCCAGGGATAAGTCACATCTCTCTTGGTTTTAGATCTGGAGGTACAGAAAGAAAAGAAAATTCTCCTCTGAGGATCCCTAAAATGACCCAGGTGTGTAAACTGAAATTCATACTACCTAAAAGAACTCAAGTTGACATTTGAGTTGTAATTCTTCCCTGCCCAACCAGAAACATTTATACCTCCTTTCTGGGCAATCACACTTCAATTCAGGCTGAAAACTTACTTCAGGCAACATTCATGGAACTTGAATGCCCAGTGAAAAATATCACTAAACATATGGGGAAATTAGCTACCTGAGGGAACGTCAGCAAAAGGAATAAACTGAAGAATCAGGAAAATAAGTGCTACAGGTTATGAAATTATCATATGCAGAATATAAAATATCTCAGTTTCAGGTGTTAAAAAATTGAAACACAGAGCTAAAAGTAATGAAGAAACAAGGACTCCTATGTGACACATAAATAGAAAGAAACGTGCTTGATCTACTAAAGTACCTACAAAAATGAGTAGTAAAACTAATACATGCAATGTTGAAAATTTAAGTATTTCTCTAAAAAAGACAAAGATGCCCATGTCCACTCTAACTATATTTATTTAATATTTTACTGGAGATATTAGTCTATACAATAAGAAAAGGAAAAGACATACAAAACTATAATGCTTGGAAAGGAGGAAGCAAAGCTGTCATTATTTGCAAGTAATGGTGCTTGTCAATATGGAAAACCCAAATGAATCTACAGATAAAACACTGGAATTAATACAACAGTTTAACAAGCTTGTTCAATACAAAATCAGTATAAATGACAATTGCCTATCTATATTACAAAAAACCAGGAAATGAAACTCAAAAATGCCATTCATAATAGAGTAACAAAAATCAAAGATTTGTAGGAATGAACATAACAGAACACAAATGAAGCACGTAAAATGTATATAACTTTACTGAGACATTTAAAAAATACTCTTTTTGGGGCAGTAGGCAAATCCAATATAGTAAAATTATGAATTCTTCTCAAATACCTATGAGTTCAATAAATTTGCAAAGGAAACTTTCAGTGGTATGTATATCTCAAAGAACTTGACAAGCTGATTCTAGAAGATTTATGGAATTGCAAAAGAAGCAAATTGCAAGGGAAGCCAAGACACTGGTGAAGAATGACCAAGAAAGATTTTAATACTAATTAAAATAGTGTGTTGTTGGCACAGAATAGATCAAAGGGACAGAGAATGCAGAAACAAACTCAAAACTCAAGCATGAAACCTATCTTATGATATGGCTGGTAATGCAAATCAGTGGGAAAATGTTATATCCAAAAATTAGTGTCAGAACAATTATTATTTTTATTGAAATGTAGTAGATATACAATATATTAGTTGCAGGTATATAGCATAGTGGTTCAACATTTATATATATTACCAGTGATTGTTACAATAAATCTTGCTACCATCTGTCACCATCCAAAGTTGTCACCATATTATTAACTATATTCCCTATAGTGTACATTGGATCCCTGTGTCTCATTTATTTTATAACTGGAAACTTGTACCTCTTTATCCCCTTCCCTTGTTTTTCTTATTCTCCCAACCCCTTTTCCTCTGGTAACTACCAAATTGTTCTCTGTATCTATGAGTCTATTTTTACTTTGTTTTGTATTTTAGATTCTACATATAAACAAAATGATACAATATTTGTTATTAACAATAAATTTGTTGTAAAGTTGTTTTAAATTTATAATTTGTTATTTTATGGAAGAAAAATTAAAATCTATTCTTAATGTTATATGCAAAAATATTAAAGTTAAAGGCAAATTTTAAAAGATACTTTTAACTTTTAGAAGAAAACATAGAATAATTTTTAACTCTGAATGTTATAGGATTTACGAAACAATGCACAAAAGGGTGTAAAGAATACAAAGGGAAAAATTGAGAAAATTAACTACAATAAAATTATGAATGTCCACCCATTAAAGTGAGGTACTTAAGAAATATAAAGAAAAGCTACTTAATGGGAGAAGACCTTTGCAACATATATAACTGACAAGATTTGCTTCCAGAATTTAGAAATGATTACTCAGTAAGAAAATGTAGAAATTCAGTTTTTTATATGGGCATAGGACTTGAACAACCTCTTCACAAAAAAAGAAATATAAACTACCATTGAAGATATGGGAAGGTGTACAACCTTATTAGTAATCAGAACAATACAGAAAAAAACCACAACAAATTACTATGTCACAGACACAAGATTAGAAAAAACTGAAAATTCTGAAATATTTAATGTTGGCCAGGATATAACACCAGGAAGTCCTAACTACTGATTGAAACTGTGCTCAATCTCTACTCCAACATTTCTCAAATAGAATCTATTCCACACAGGCAGCAGGATATAAGTACTTGTAAACACTGCTATTTTTAACAGGAGAATGAAAAAACTAATAACCTAAAGATCCTTCACCAGGAAAATGGATATATCATAGTCACAAATGAGAATACCATAGGGCCATGAAAATCAGAGCTCTTTCATCAACAAAAGTTTAAGTAAAAAAAGCAATTGTTATAGAGCATGATACCATGATTCTATTTACATAAAGCTTTAAAAAATGCAACTAAGCAATTTATTTATTGTTCAAAGATACGTATAATTAGAAAACCATTAAAACAGTGAATTATTAACACAACATTCTGAGAAATGGTCATTTCTGGCTGGAGTAGTGGGAGTGGAAGAGGAAAAGGTTGGTTACTTGGAGATTTTTAGTGGTGTTGGTAATGATCTAAAGCAGAGAGGATACACTGATGTCTTTTTTCATTCTTTATTATATATAATAAACATAGAATAATAGAAATAATATGCAGTATGTTATAGATAATATATACATATATACACAAATTTTATACATTCTTTTATAAGACATATTTCACAATTTTAAAATGGCTTTTTACTTAGAAGTAAGGCAATATTTGGATTTATAAAAATCACTTGGGAAGCTACTAGAATTTTCTAGGGAAGAGGTGGTGGTCCTTTCCTAGTGAAGACAGAAAGGAATAAATGGCTAGAGAAATGTACAGTGTTATTTTTTAATTGACAGTATTTGCTGTACAATTTAATATTGTGTTCAATTAAACTGTTTTTCAGGAATGATGCCCAGTTTATTACCTTGTCCAGCCTTGTGGATCTTGGAGCCATTTATAGGAAAAGGAAACACCACAGTTTGTTTAGGAAACTAAAATTTTTTTTTACTCATATAGCTCAGATAACTTGGACTAAATGTATATTACTTCAGTGAGTACTTGCTGAAGAAATGAGATTATAGTTTGGGGGCAGATATGATCTTATTCATTTATGTTGGAATTGCTAATCCTGATAATTTTAATAGCTTTTGTATGCAGTTCATAGGGTATACTTGTTTGCATGTGTCTTCAAACAACAATGCTCTAAATTTGTGCCAGTTATCTATATATTTTCTCTCAACTCCAAATCCACCCTTTTTTGGCTCTGCTTTGGGATGCTGAAGTTAGACCCTAGGAACACGTCTTCTCTGCAGCTGGAATGATAGTAAACTTTGTTAGTAGATGACACTACAGGAGGAAGTGATTTCTTTTCCTAGTTCCGGTGTGCTTCTCTCCTGCTCCTGCAGCATGTGGCTGATGTTCAGAGTGCTCACTGGCACTCACCTGCAGAAGAATTTCAGAGGTTCCCCAAATTTTAATGTTGCCATGAAAGCAGCTTTTCAGTGTCTCTTCCCAGCACCGTACCTGGAAATTTGTTGCCTTTCAGCCCATCCTGCAGCATCTTAGCAAATATCTCTGCCAGTCAGAGTGCTAAAACTTTCTTTTTTCCAACAAGGTCTGAACCTCAGCCTTGGACTGTGATCTCAACTTTGTAAATATGTTCTCTTTTTGAGTACTCTGTCTCACCCCCAGAGGCAGGGGCTGCTTCCTAAGACCACTGTTCTCGAATTCATTCGAGTTCTTTTCCTTCCCTAGTATTTAATCTGTTGTCAATTAGTATTTCTTTGTATTAAACCTTTCCCATTCAATTGACTGATTTCTATCTCCTGATTGGATCCTGACTGATACAAAGGTCAAATGCCCTATAATTTTTCAAGAACTATCTGACCTATCACCACATCTGTATCATTTGTATCCTAATCCCTTCCAATATAAGGCTAACCTAGAATTTTGTTTGAATAGTATTTGTTTTCATTTACCTATAAGTGATCAGGTTTTGTACCTTGACACACTATGATGATTTTCTCTGACCTTTGATGACAAGTAAATTACCTCTAAAGGGTTCTTTAGAGAGGCAGAATAACCACAACTTCCACCGAATATGCTTGTAGATCAGAAAGTTTCATGTTCTCTTTGAATAGTGAAAATAAATAGTAAAAGATAAATTTTTAAAAGCTAATATACTTCAACAAATGATATATTTATGTGCCACAGAGAATAAATGACTTCAATAATCATAAATGAATGTGACTAGAATCACAATTTTTTTTTCCAAATCAGACTTTATTCTAGGAGATAAGTAAACTCCTCATCATCCACTGACTTGCTTTCATTTGCCACTGTATTTCTGCTCCCTGAAATGAAATACCCTTTCTTTTACCTAAATGATTAATGGTACATGCTGATGAAGTCTCTCTTTCTAAACAGTTCATTGCAAGTGTGACAGAGATTGTCAAAAAGTAAATGAACCTTTTAGAGTTGACTGATTCCTCCCAATTTTTGTGATTTTATCCAGCATCTAAATGACAATATTTTTAAAAAATAAAAGAAGAAAATGTACATCAAGGCTCTGATTTCTGATCCACATTCCTGAGACAGGAAAACAGAACCTAAAGAAATTTGTTTCCAGTATTTCCTAGTAAACTCTCTTGCCTTTATAAAAGCCTTATCAAAATACATTAAAAAACAAATTTAAATTTTTCTTTTATTGTTATTTCTCCACCTTCTTATGGAGACAAATGTGAATAAGCTATGTTTTATACAACCAACTCCTCTTCTAAACTTATTATACTGTTCAAACAACAGAAGACATTTGCTGAGAAATATAAAAATTTAAATCAAATGTATTTTATTTGTAAATAAAGAAAGAATGAGATGTTAAAGGTATTATTCAGTTTTGTGAGTAAGTCTAATTTGGAAGGTTAAACATAGCTTTAAAAATTAATAGGACAGATATGCTTGACTGATAATTATGAATATTTCATTTATATCTTGTACCTATGTGCATATGTATATATACATGTATATGTATATATATTATTTGTGTTTATAGAAACAGAGAGGCACACAAAGTTGTGCATATTTTTATTAGAGATTATTAAAATGTAAACAAAATAGGCAAATCCATGAAATTCACATGTCAAACATTGGTATTGAAAATAAATTGACATCTTAGGACCTTAGTGTTTCTGGAGTACAGTTGGTGATAAGCTGAATTTTGTTTGGTTGGGTTTGGTTTTGATGCAAGACAGACCTCTCACTACATGAGAATTGATTCCATGACACCACAATATTTAGAAAAGTCTGGGTTTTTAAGACTAGAGAGTCTAAGCTCAGATCTTGTACTTGCCCTGAGTCTGGACCAGTTTAGCTCTTTGCGTCAGTCTCTTCAGCTATAAAACAGAGGTAGTAATGTACAGCTCAAAACTGTCAGATGGACTAAATTAGGGGATGCCAGTAAATACCGAGTTCAATGTTAATCCACAATCACACAACCTCCTTTCTCTACCATGGCCCTGGCATTCAGGAACCACAATTTGAAAACTCCTCTCAAGCAGGATGGAAAGGCCCAGGCCTAGGCATGCTCCATCCTGGGGAGGTCCCCCAAAGTGAGATTTCAGCCATGGTCTGCTGTCCATCAAGAGTTTGGGGTGAATGCTTGATCCCCATGTATCCATGAGCCCTGACATATTGCAACTGGATTCATGAAATTCTCGCTTTTAAATCTCATTATTTCTCTACATATTACTGAGGTGCCATGAACTATGGGGAAATGTGCCGGCTGATGAATCTCCACGTGCTGAGCCCCCATGGAACCAGCACAGAAACCAGGGAACCCCGCTGAGAACCCGAGGGGCTCTGTTTGCTCTGTCCAGTTACTACGCTTCTCCTCACCTCAGAACAACCACTATCCTAGATTTTAATGTCAGAGGTTAATTCCGAGAACATGTTCAGTTTTTAAGTTACCTTCATGTATTTATTTATTTATTTATTTAACAAGTAGTCAGTAGCCCTTAATGGCCAGTGATTATAGTGGCTGTATGGTAGTGAATGAAACAAAACTTAGTCCCTGCCCTCATGGACCTTATGATCTAGTAAGAGTTAGAAAATGATGAAGTAAAGAAAATGAATTCTAATTTAATAATGTGCACTTGGTGAGCCAAAATCCAAATTTACTTCTTAGAAGAAGGATATTAGGATACTAGTAATTTTTCTAGTTTTTCAGACCAGCAGTTGATGTTTTCCAGAAAAGACTTTAAGGAATCATCTCAAACTTCTCCGCATGGTTCTATACTGAACTTGAAAGGCTTCATGAACAAACAAGAAGGGATTTAACAAAATCACAAACATATGAGGAGAAGGGAGGGAAATGTAGGACTAGGTCAGGTTTTTCTGGCTCATGATATCCAGTTGGTGTACAGAGTAGCAGCACCATTGAAACTGATAATGTTCTTCAATAAATATTTCAGGGTTGTATAAGTTTTTAAAAATGGTGGGTTATACAAAGGTGTTCTATTTTTAACAAATATGAGATTTCTTAACATTAACATGTTAATGTTATTTCTGTTATATCCAAGGACATAAGAATTATATATAATTTTCCAAACACACTAGATCACAGAACTTTTCTTCATAAATCATCTTCCTAAATAAGTTGCTAGGAGGAAGATAATGTCGCATAATGGTTAAGAAAGTGGTGTCTGACAATTTGCATTCCAATATCTCACATTGTCGAGGACCTTGACATCTCTGAGCTATAATGATCTCATCTGTAAAATGGAATTGATTATATATACCACATAGAATGGTTATCAAGTCAAATGAGATGCCATATATGTCATATTTATATATCCCTTATTGCAGAGGAAACATTTGGGTGCATGTGTAAACACAGACAGCAGATAGCTATGATGGTAGGATCTCCATTATGTGCAAAGAAACGTGGTTTAATGCAGAAATCAATAAATCTGCTTGCATTGCATAATCTGAGAAGCTCAGGACCAATCTGCATGTTCTCCGCCTCTAGTTTATTTCATCTTCTTTCAAACATCTCCACTCCCTTGGTGCTGTTATCTCCAACCTAAGATGTGCCTTCTGTGACCCTGCTTCTCCCACCAGTTACCAAATATGCCCTCATCTTCCATTCTTAAGTGGAAATTAAGGTGCTCACTATCAATAAAATACTCACCCATGTTTTCTTAAAGAATGCAAGGATATGTTTAACTTAAAGGAAAGAGCATGAAAATACAAAGAATCTTAAAGATCCAATGTAAACATGCTCTAATGAGGAAATGATAGACAGTCATTTTGGGGACTGAGAGGTTTTAACTTCTCCACAGATCTACTGGCTAGGATTATAAACACAGGTTGCTGCATCTATGTAATTCCTGTATACTCTTTTAAACTAACCCCTGACACAGTCCAAAGGTGCAAGTCAAAGCAAAATCCCACTTTGTCCCCAACACCTACTTTTTACTATTAGACAAATTTGTTTATTTCTACCTTTTGTGCCCTTACCCACCATTGGAATCCCAGAGTTCTTCATATTTTGGATATATCCAGTTTCAGCATGGCATCTCTGACAGGTAGGTACCACCTAATCTAAACATTAACTTGCTTTTCTCTTTTAAAGAGGGTATTTGTTTAAAGTGACACACCTTCATAAAATACCTAATTTTCAGGAAAAACAATGTTTACTCCAAAGTGACAGAGTATCCTTAAACAGGCTCAAATTATACCAGTCTTACTGACTTTATGAAATTTAAATTATATGATATGATAGAATACAAAGTATAGACATTTTCACGTGTTTGGTCTTTTTCTAGTTTAATATTAGTCTATTCTGATCACATGAAAACATGAAATGTTAAAATGTTACTTACTGGAAATGGTAGATAATCACAAAGAAAGGTGTGGTAGCTGACAAAATTCCTGAATATGAATAATAATGCTTGCTATTTTTAAAACACCTTTCTTCTCAAAATCTCAAATTGCTTTAATGGTGTTATTCTATCCTCTCTCTCTCTTTCTCTCTCTCTCTCTCTCCATATATATATATATATATTCTCTCTGTCTACATATATATATATGTATATAGTATAGGCATATTTCAGAGATTTTGTGGGTTCAGTTCCAGACCACCAGCTCAACAAAGTGAATATCACAACAAAGTGAGTCAAATGAATTTGTTTCCCAAAAAGTTGTTTACACTAAAATGTAGTCTGTTACATGTGCAATGGTATTATGTCTAAAAAAGACTGTGTATACCTTAATTAAACAAGATTTGATTGGTAAAAAATTCTAACCATCATCTGAACTTTGAACAAGTTGAGATATTTTTGCTGGTCTTGCCTCAGTGTTGATGGCTGCCAGCTGTTCAGGGTGGTTGGTGGGTGCTGAAGATTAGGGTGGCTGTGGGGATTCCTTAAAAAATGACAACTGTAAAGCTTGCCTCATTGATTCACAAATGATGTCTGTTGTACATAAAGCTTTTTGATAGCATTTTACCCGCAGTAGATCTTCTTTTAGAATTGGAATTAATCCTCCAAAACCCTGCTGCTGCTTTAGCAATGAAATTTATGTAATAATCTAAATCCTTTGTCATTATTCCAACAATTTCCACAGCATCTTCATCAGGAGTAGATTCCACCTCCAGAAACCACTTTTTTGGTTCAACTATAAAAACCAAATCCTCATCCATTCAAGTTTTATCATAAGATGGCAGTCAAATCTTGAGGTTCTGTTTCTAATTCTATTTTTTTCTTGCTATTTCCATTACATGTGCAGTTACTTCCTCCTTGGCTAATACTGGATTTTGCATTAGCAGGTATGAAACAACATTCATCTAGTTGTCCATCTGCATCAGAACTCTTGGGTGATCAGGTACTTTGTCAATGAGACATTGTCAATCAGAAAAAAAATCTTTTTTTCGGAGCAGTAGGTCTCAACAATGGGCTTCAAATATTCAATAAACCTTACTGTGTCTAAACAGATGTGCTGTCATCCAGGCTTTGTTGTTCCACTTATAGAGCACAGGCAGAGTAGATTTAGCATAATTCTTAAGGGCCCTAGGATTTTGGGAAATGGTCAATGAACACTGGTTTCAATTTATAGTCACCTGGTGCATTAACCCCTGACAAGAGAGTCAGCCTGTCCTTGGAAGCTTTGAAGCCAGACACTGACTTCTCTTCTCTAGCTATGAAAGTCCTGGATGGCTGTTTCATCTATACTGAAAATCTTTCATTATGATCTCAGCTGGATCTTCTGAATAACTTGCTGCACCTCCTACATCAGCACCTGCTGCTTCACCTGCACTTTCCTATTACAGAGATGTTTTCTCTTCATGAAACAACCTCTGCTGACTTCAAACTCTTCTTCTGTGGCTTTCTCACCTCTCTCCGCCTTTACAGGATTGAAGAGAGTTAGTGCCTTGCTCTGGATTAGGCCTTGGCTGAAGAGAATGTTGTGGCTGGTTTGATCTTCTGTCCAGATACTGTAACTTTCTCCATTTCAACAATCAGGCTGTTTCATTTCTAATCTATTCAGGAGCTCACTGAAGTAACACTGTTAATTTCCTTCAAGAACTTCTCCTTTGCTCTTTGGCACAGAAGGCCTGCTTTTGGCTGATGTTGGCTTTTGGCATTCCTTCCTCACTAAGGCTAGTTGTTTCTAGTTTTTTATTTAAAGTGAGAGAAATGTGACTCTTCCTTTCACTTGGACACTTAAAAGCATTTGTAGAGTTATAAATTGGCCTAATTTCAATACTCTTGTGTCTTAGGGAATAGGGAGGCCTGAGGAGAAGGAGAGAGATGGGGGAGTGAATGGCTGGTCAGTGGGGCCGTCCGAACACACACAACATTTATCCATTAAGTTTGTCTTTCATATATGGGCATGGTTCGTGGATCTCCAAACAAATATGAATAGCATCCAAGATCACTGATTACAGGTCACCATAACAAAAATAATAATGATTAAAATGTTTGAAATGTGAGAATTACCAAAATGTGACACAGACACAAAGTGAGCAGATGCTGTTGGAAAAATGGCACCGATAGACTTGCTTGATGTGGGGTAGCCAGGAAGCTTCAATTTATAAAAAACATAATATCTATGAAGTGCAATAAAGTGAAAATAATAAAATAAGGTAGACCAGTCATAGGGCACAATCCTACCTACTCATTTGTTGAATTAGACTATGCACAGGACCATTTCAGGGCCCTGAAATTCAAGAGTGAGTAACACACATGATATTAGAATTCACTGACCCTCATTCTTTTGCTAGGTTGAATGGGTCTTATTTGATACATTGTCAGTTAAACTGCAACTCTATTATTGCATCTGGAAATGGCATGTTAACTGAATGGGTGTTATTATTTTAATACCGCGCATAACATCATAATAGCAGGACATAATTTTTCTTTACCCTGTGACTGTTTCTCTTGAGCCTTCGGACTAAACAGACAATAAAACACTGACATAAAAATAACATGTGTTTCTTTTTTGAAAAACGATTATGAAAAACAAAGGAAGGGAACCTCTTTTGATGGTAAAAATAAATGAACGGCATTCACTGTTTCAGAGGAACCAGTACGGAATTGTTCTGATGAAGTGGAATCTCGGTAAGGTTGAAAACGGAAGGCTATTCAGAGGTTTTTATTCCACTACACTGTGACATATTTAGCATAGAAATTATTAGTGGGATGCTGGTACACTTAACAGCCTCTTGAAGGAGAAAAAAAGTCATAATCTGTAGCGTTTCTCCATTTCTGTGCTGTGAGTACTCCCATAGTGGACTATTTCATGTTGCCAAGGAGTCACTGGACAAGAAGTGGGAAAGAGATGCATAAGCGAACATGAACCCACACACAACCGGATGCTATATTCCATGCCATTTTTCTGTTCCTACTTGTGGACACCAGAATTCACTTTAAAGACATTTGGCTACAAAGAAAGGGAGGACAAGCAGCTTTTGGACCACCACATTGTCCAGAGGACACACCTTCTAGGATGGGGCTAAGATCCACGCAGGATGGCTGGGACACTGAGGCAGGCCTACTCCTGGAGGACTGGAAACTCCTCTGACATCCTGCTTTGGCTCAAGGACTTCCCAATGGCTTTGCCAAAATTTTCTTAGACTCCTTGGCAGTCCGGGACACTCCTACTCCTCCCTGTGTCCTTTCTCCCTCATTTAGGTTCAGACCTGCATTGAGGTCTCATGACTGTCCCAGACTATCCCAATTTTTCTCATAGGTATTTCTCCTGGTAAAATTTTTGCATCCTTAAGTCATCTTATTATATGCCTCTTAATGGACCTGGGCTAACATTCCATTTAAGGAATATCATTATGTGCAGAAACTACTATTACCTCATCTATATCACTTGGACCAATTAGGGCTACTGCAGTTGCAATGGAAACTTCTCACAAGCACCTACAACTTCCTACCACAAGCACCCCTTACCTTATGATCAAACAACCTGGGAGAAGGCTGCCTATGTCAAAAAGTTCATGGATCCCGGGAATGACTCTCAACCAATTAAGGAAGAAAAATGGTGGATAAACATTCTGGTTTTCTTGCCTCTCCATGAGACCATGCTAAATTATGTTTTACAGACCACAGAGAAGATTCTCAATAGCTCCATGCAGTAAGTTGCCAATAACCAATCTCTTTTTTTGGCAATTTTCCCTTCCTTTTCCCCACTCCAACATGATAGCTTCCTGGGATCACCTCCCAAATAAACTACTTGTAGCCAAATCCATGTCTTTGGTTTTGCATTTCGGAAAACTGAGAACAGGTGCATTATCAAAATCAAGTAGGTTGTATTCTAAATTGATTTATTAACATAAGGGTTCACAAATTCTAAGTCTTTTGAGGTCAGGAAAGTACACCAAATGAGGGAATCTAGCCAGGTTTAAGGAGCAGAGAGGGATGGAGACATGGTGAACTTCAAAGCACAGGCTCAATCTAAGGGGGGTGGTAGCTTCTCGCTCTCTTTCCATTTGTCATGCAGAAGTGTGGACCTGGAAAGACAGCTCCTCTACTTTTTACAGAGAAAAAATTAATTCAGATAATATATATGGGTAACATTACAAGATTTTAAAATCTTGCATATAGAACTGGACCTCGAGTTAGTGATTAGTGATTAGAGATTCTGGACAAGGATCCTAGTGAATTTAAACATGTACAAACGCAAGAATAAATGCCACTCCTGTGATGCCATTCACTTTTAACAGTAATTATTTGATCTTCTTCTGTTCTGCTTGCTTTCTCTCTTGAGAGAATTCCAGGGCTTGTGGCCCATCAAATCCAATAAGAAGATAGGTGAGTCAATATGGCACCAAGTGCCTTGCAAGGTCTATTTATGTGAAGGAATCAAGAGACAAAAAGGGCTTCGTTCTCTTCTCTCAAGCATGAAGCTTCTGATGTTCTAAGAACAGAGGCAAGTTGAGAGAATTCTTGTTCTTAAAAAAATGTTGCAAACTTACAAAAGAAACCCTTGAAGACTAAATTTCCTTATGACAACTTAAAATGCATCAAACTTTACCTTACTTTCAAATTGTATTTGGTATAACTGCTCTCTCCTTTTCAATGGTTTCCTTGCTATAGGTAAATTATTAACCTTCCTATTGTCACTTCAAATCTTTGATGTTACAAAATTTCCTCCTCACCTTTAGGCATTCAGTATTTCTTCATCCCTCCTTTCTTTTTTTTTTTTTTTTTGAGAGGGCATCTCTCATATTTATTGATCAAATGGTTGTTAACAACAATAAAATTCTGTATAGGGGACTCAATGCACAATCATTAATCAACACCAAGCCTAATTCTCAACAGTCTCCAATCTTCTGAAGCATAACGAACAAGTTCTTACATGGTGAACAAATTCTTACATAGTGAATAAGTTCTTACATGGTGAACAGTGCAAGGGCAGCCATCACAGAAACTTTCGGTTTTGATCACGCATCATGAACTATAAACAATCAGTCCAGATATGAATATTCGTTTGATTTTTATACTTGATTTATATGTGAATCCCACATTTCTCCCTTATAATAATAATAATAATTATAATTATAATAATAATAATTATTATTATTTTTAATAAAATGCTGAAGTGGTAGGTAGATGCAAGATAAAGGTAGAAAACATAGTTTAGTGCTGTAAGAGGGCAAATGTAGATGATCAGGTGTGTGCCTATAGGCTAAGTATTAATCCAAGCTAGACAAGGGCAACAAAACAACCACAGATGCAGAAGATTTCTCTCAAAACAGGGGGGTGAGGTTCTAAGCCTCACCTCCGTTGATCCCCAATTTCTCACCTGATGGCCCCCCTGTAACTGTGCCTGTCTTAGGTTGTTCCTCCCGTGAGGAATCTTACCCGTCTCTGACTAACCAGTCATCTTCCGGGGCCATACAAGGAAATGTAAAGTTGGTAAGTGAGAGAGAAGCAATATTGTTTGAAAAGGTTAGCTTTTTGCTTCTTTACAGATTTATGCCCTGTGGCTTCTATGCCCAGCATTTGCCTTGAGGTATCTTTACCACTTGGAGGAATTATGATACTCAGTAAATTCGACATGAGGCACGAATTCTATTTAAGGGTTGTAATTAGGAAGGAAGAAGAAAAGCTATAGAAGTAACAGACAGAAGAAAACATGGGAAGATTGATTATTTCTTTGAAATATCTTCTTGTAGAGTAACATAAGCATGTATAGGTTTTAAACTACTAATTAAATTGTGCACATACATTAACATAATAGGAATACAGCTACATAACCAAAGCAGACCTACAATTACCAGCCATCTCCAGTGAAACAAAGAAAACCAGTTAAGCACCCGAGGCATTTGTGAAAACTTATCAATGATATGATGGATATTCTCTAACTGAATTTGAATAGTTTGAGAAAAATCAGACAAATTAAAACAACACATTCCTGGGAACTGTTCACATCCCATATGTTCTTTTAACAGTAGATAGTCTGTAGTCGCAAGATATTGGAGCACTGCAACTTGCACTTCTCCTAGTTCTTGGTTGAGTTCCGACACTATAGATCCAGTCAAATTTGTTGTTTTACTGTATGCACAGGCCAGCTTAGATATCTCCTTCTTCATTCCAATGGCAAGTCCAGGGACCGGTGGGATGAATGCAGCTACAACTGCAACAGCGCCAGAATCTTTGTTGAAGTTTTTTGATGATCATCTTCTGGAATGACTCTTCCAGAGAATGTTGATGTTGGAAGTTCTTCTCCATATCGTATCTTAATTCGTTTTCTGGGTAGCCAAATTAGGCTTTGATCCTCTGTATAAACACAAACAAAACCTTTACCCACACTTTGATATGCCCTTTGTATCATTGTGAAGAACTTATAGGAGATCACCACACAGGAACTGCTTTTTTTTTTTTTTTAAGAGAAAGGAATATTATCAGAAAAATGTACTTCCATAGCTGATCATCTGACACCCTTTAAATGATCAAAATTAAGGATATTTAAAGCATGCATTAATCGTTGATTTACAGTTAGTTTTATCCTATCAGGGAGTAATCCCCCTTTTCTTTCATTTTTTTTTTTGTTATCATTAATCTACAATTACGTGAAGAATATTATGTTTACTAGGCTCCTATACCTATAAAAGGTCCCCCCCCACAAACCCCTTTACAGTCACTGTCCATCAGCATAGCAAAATATTGTAGAATCACTACTTGTCTTCTCTGTGTTGTACAGCCCTCCCCTTTCTCCCACACCCCCATTATGCATGCTAATCATAATACCCCCTTTCTTTTTCCCCCCCTTATCCCTCCCTATCCACCCATCCTCCTGAGTCCCTTTCCTTTTGGTACCTGTTAGTCCATTCTTGGGTTCTGTGATTCTGCTGCTCTTTTGTTCTTTCAGTTTTTCCTTTGTTCTTATACTCCACAGATGAGTGAAATCATTTGGTATTTCTCTTTCTCCGCTTGGCTTATTTCACTGAGCATAATACCCTCTAGATCCATCCATGTTGCTGCAAATGGTACGATATGTTTTCTTCTTATGGCTGAGTAATATTCCATTGCGTATATGTACCACATCTTCTTTATCCACTCATCTACTGATAGACACTTAGGTTGCTTCCAATTCTTGGCTATTGTAAATAGTGCTGCGATAAACATAGGGGTGCATCTGTCTTTTAAAACTTTAGTGCTGTGTTCTTAGGGTAAATTCCTAGGACTGGAATTCCTGGGTCAAATGGTAAGTCTATTTTGAGCATTTTGAGGAACCTCCATATTGCTTTCCACAATGGTTGAACTAATTTACATTCCCATCAGCAGTGTAGGAGAGTTCCCCTTTCTCCACAGCCTCGCCAACATTTGTTGTTGTTTGTCATTTGGAATGTAGCCATCCTTACTGGTGTGAGGTGATACCTCATTTTGGTTTTAATTTGTATTTCTCTGATAATTAGCAATGTGGAGCATCTTTTCATGTGTCTGTTGGCCATCTGTATTTCTTTTTTGGAGAACTGTCTGTTCAGTTCCCCTGCCAATTTTTAATTGGATTATTTGTTTTTTGTTTGTTGAGGTGGGTGTGCTCTTTATATATTTTGGACGTTAAGCCTTTATCAGATCTGTCATTTACAAATATATTCTCCCATACTGTAGGGTTCCTTTTTGTTCTATTCATAGTGTCTTTTGCTGTACAGAAGCTTTTCAGCTTAATATAGTCCTACTTGTTCTTTTTGCTGTTGTTTTCCTTGCCCGGGGAGATATGTTCAAGAAGAGGTCACTCATGTTTATGTCTAAGGGGTTTATGCCTATGTTTTTTTCCAAGAGTTTTATGGTTTCATGACTTACATTCAGGTCTTTGATCCATTTTGAATTTACTTTTGTGTATGGGGTTAGACAATGGTCCAGTTTCATTTTCCTACATGTAGCTGTCCAGTTTTGCCAGCACCATCTGTTGAAGAGACTGTCATTTCGCCATTGTATATCCATGGCTCCTTTATCAAATATTAATTGACCATATATGTTTGGGTTAATGTCTGGAGTCTCTAATCTGTTCCACTGGTCTGTGGCTCTGTTATTGTGCCAGTACAAAATTTTCTTGATTACTGTGGCTTTGTAGTAGAGCTTGAAACTGGGGAGTGAGATCCCCCCTACTTTATTCTTCTTTCTCAGGATTGCTTTGGCTATTCAGGGTCTTTCGTGGTTCCAAATGAATTTTTGAATTATTTGTTCCAGTTCATTGAAGAATGTTGCTGGTAGTTTCATAGGGATTGCCTCAAATCTGTATATTGCTTTGGGCAGGATGGCCATTTTGACAATATTAATTCTTCCTAGCCACAAGCATGGGATGAGTTTCCATTTGTTACTGTCCCCTTTAATTTCTCTTGAGTGACCTGTAGTTTTCAGGGTATAGGTCTTTCACTTCTTTGGTTAGGTTTAATCCTAGGTATTTTATTCTTTTTGATGCAATTGTGAATGGAGTTGTTTTCCTGATTTCTCTTCCTATTGGTTCATTCTTAGTATATAGGAAAGCCACAGATTTCTTTGTGGCGATTTTGTATCCTGCAACTTTGCTGTATTCTGATATCAGTTTTAGTAGTTTTGGGGTGGAGTCTTTGGGGTTTTTTATGTACAGTATCATGTCATCTGCAAATAGTGACAGTTTAAATTCTTTACCAATCTGAATTCCTTGTATTTCTTTGTTTTGTCTGATTGCCATGGCTAGCACCTCCAGTACTATGTTAAATAACAGTGGGGAGAGTGGGCATCCCTGTCTTGTTCCCGATCTCGGATGAAAAGCTTTCAGCTTCTCGCTGTTCAGTATAATGTTGGCTGTGGGCTTATCATATATGGCCTTTATTATGTTGAGGTTCTTGCCCTCTGTACCCATTTTGCTGAGAGTTTTTATCATGAATGGATGTTGAATTTTGTCAAATGCTTTTTCAGCATCTATGGAGATGATCAAGTCTTTTTTGTCTTTCTTTTTTTTGATGTGGTGGATGATGTTGATGGATTTTCGAATGTTGTAACATCCATCCATCCCTGGGATGAATCAAACTTGGTTATGGTGTACTATCCTTTTGATATATTTTTGAATTCGGTTTGCTAATATTTTATTGAGTATTTTTGCATCTACATTCATCATGGATATTGGTCTGTAATTTTCTTTTTTGGTGGGGTCTTTTTCCGGTTTTGGTATTAGGGTGATGTTGGCTTCATAGAATGAGTTTGGGAGTATTCCCTCCTCTTCTATTTTTTGGAAAACTTTAAGGAGACTGGATAATATGTCTTCTCTGTGTGTCTGATAATATTCCGAGGTAAATCCAACCGGCCCAGGGTTTTGTTCTTGGGTAGTTTTTTGATTGCTGCTTCAATTTCTTTGCTCGTAATTGGTTTGTTTAACTTTTGTCTTTCTTCCTTGGTCGGTCTTGGAAGGTTGTATTTGTCTAGGAAGTTGTCCATTTCTTCTAGGTTTTCCAGCTTATTGTCATATAGGTTTTCATAGTAGTCTTTAATAATTCTTTGTATTACTGTGGAGTCTGTCATGACTTTTCTGTTCTCATTTCTGATTCTGTTGATTTATGTTGATTCTCTTTTTCTCTTAATAAGTTTGGCTAGAGGCTTATCTATTTTGTTTATTTTCTCAAAGAAGCAGTTCCTGGTTTCATTGATTTTTTTCTACTGTTTTATTCTTCTCAATTTTGTTTATTTCTTCTCTGATCTTATTATGTCCCTCCTTCTGCTGACTTTAGGCCTCATTATTTCTTCTTTTTCCAGTTTTGATAATTGTAATGTTAGACTCTTCATTTGGGATTGTTCTTCCTTCTTCAAGTGTGCCTGGATCACTATATACTTTCCTCTTAAGACTGCTTTCACTGCATCCAACAGAAGTTGGGGCTTTGTGTTGTTGTCATTTGCTTCCATATATTCCTTGATCTTTATTTTAATTTGTTCATTGATCCATTGATTATTTAGGAGCATGTTGTTAAGCCTCCATGTGTTTGTGAGCCTTTTTGTTTTCTTTGTAGAATTTATTTCTAGTTTTATACCTTTGTGGTCTGAAAAGTTGGTTGGTAGAATTTCAATCTTTTGGAATTTACTGAGGCTCTTTTTGTGGGCTAGTATGTGGTCTATTCTGGAGAATGTTCCATGTGCACTTGAGAAGAATGTATATCCTGTTGCTTTTGTGTGTAGAGTTCTATAGATGTCTATTGGGTTCATCTGTTCTAGTGTGTTGTTCAGTGCCTCCATGTTCTTACTTATTTTCTGCCCAGTGCATCTATCCTTTGGGGTGAGTGGTGTGTTGAAGTCTCCTAAAATGAATGCCTTGCAGTCTATTTCCCCCTTTAGTTCTGTTAGTATTTGTTTCACATATGCTGGTGCTCCTGTGTTGGGTGCATATATATTTAGAATGGTCATATCCTCTTGTTGAACTGAGCCCTTTATCATTATGTAATGTCTTTCTTTATCTCGTGTTACTTTCTTTGTTTTGAAGTCTATTTTGTCTGATATTAGTACTGCAACCCCTGCTTTCTTCTCGCTATTGTTTGCCTGAAATGTTTTTCTATACCTTGACTTTTAGTCTGTGCATGTCTTTGGGTTTGAGGTGAGTTTCTTGTAAGCAGCATATAGATGGGTCTTGCTTTTTTATCCATTCTATTACTCTGTGTCTTTTGATTGGTGCATTAAGTCCATTTACATTTATGGTGACTGTTGAAAGATATGTACTTATTGCCATTGCAGGATTTAAATTCATGGTTACCAAAGGTTCAAGGTTAGCCTCTTTAGTATCATACTGCCTAACTTAGCTCGCATCTTCATCTGTTATATACACTGTCTGGAGATTCTTTTCTTCTCTCCCTTCTTATTCCTCCTCCATTCTTCATATGTTGGGTGTTTTGTTCTGTGCTCTTTTTAGTAGTGCTCCCATCTAGAGCAGTCCCTGTAAGATGCCCTGTAGAGGTGGTTTGTGGGAGGCAAATTCCCTCAGCTTTTTCTTGTCTGGGAATTGTTTAATCTCTCCTTCATATTTAAATGATAATCATGCTGGATACAGTATCCTTGGTTCAAGGCCCTTCTGTTGCATTGCATTAAATATATCATGCCATTCTCTTTTGGCTTGTATGGTTTCTGTTGAGAAGTCTGATGATAGCCTGATGGGTTTCCCTTTATAGGTGACCTTTTTCTCTCTAGCTGCCTTTAAAACTCTTCCTTGTCCTTGATCTTTGCCATTTTAATTATTGTGTGTCTTGGTGTTGTCCTCCTTGGATCCTTTCTGTTGGGAGTTCTGTGTATTTCCGTGGTCTGTTCGATTATTTCCTCCCCCAGTTTGGGGAAGTTTTCAGCAATTATTTCTTCAAAGACACTTTCTATCCCTTTTTCTCTCTCTTCTTCTTCTGGTACCCCTATAATACAGATATTGTTCCTTTTGGATTGGTCACACAGTTCTCTTAATATTGTTTCATTTCTGGAGATCCTTTTATCTCTCTCTATGTCAGCTTCTATGCATTCCTGTTCTCTGGTTTCTATTCCCTCAATGGCCTCTTGCATCTTATCCATTCTGCTTATAAATCCTTCCAGAGTTTGTTTCACTTCTGTAGTCTCCTTCCTGGCATCTGTGATCTCCCTCCGGACTTCATTCCTTAGCTCTTGCATATTTCTCTGTATCTCCGTCAGCATGTTTATGATTTTTATTTTGAATTCTTTGTCAGGAAGACTGGTTAGGTCTGTCTTCTTCTCTGGTCTTGTCTCTGTGATCTTGGTTTGCCTGTAATTTTGCCTTTTCATGGTGATAGAAATAGTTTGCAGAGCTGGGATGAGTGACGGCTGGAAGAACTTCCCTTCTTGTTGGTTTGTGGCCCTCCTCTCCTGGGAGAACAGCGACCTCTAGTGGCTTATGCTGGGCAGCTGCACACAGACAGGGCTTCTGATTCCTGCCCAGCTGCTATGGAGTTTATCTCCGCTGTTGCTGTGGGCATGGCCTGGCTTGGGCTGCTTCTCCAAAATGGTGGAGCCGAGTTCGAGGGGGAGCGACCGGGAGGCTATTTATCTCCGTGAGGTGCCTCGTGCTCCCTGCTGCCCAGTGGGTTAGAGTGCCCAGAGATCCCCAGATTCTTTGCTGCCGAACTAAGTTTCCTGGGACGCTTCCATCCAGTTTTGTGGTCCCTGTCCCTTTAAGACTTCCAAAAAGCACTCTCAAAAAAAAAAAAATTAAATAAAAAAAAAAAAAAAAACGGTCGTTCACTTTTCTTTGTCCCTGGGCACCATCCTCAGGGACCCGCTCACCGGTCTTACTGTCCTGTTTCCCTAGTATCCAGGACCCCACGCATGCACTGTGTCTGCGCTCTGGTCCGGATGGCTGGGGCTGGGTGTTCAGCAGTCCTGGGCTCCCTCTCCCTCCTGCTCTGCCTCCTCTCCTCCCGCCAGGAGCTGGGGTGAGGGGCCTCGGGTCCCGCTGGGCTGTGGCTTGTATCTTACGCCCTTTGCGAGGCGCTGGGTTCTCGCAGGTGTGGGTGTGGTCTGGATGTTGTCCTGTGTCCTCTGGTCTCTATTCTAGGAAGAGTTGTCTTTGTTATATTTTCATAGATATATGTGGTTTTGGGAGGAGATTTCTGCTGCTCTACTCATGCCGCCATCTTGGCTCTGCCCCATCCCTCCTTTCTTAATTACTGCTTATCCTTTATAAGATTTAGCTTGAATATGACCAGCTCTGTGAAATTTTCCTTCCCATACATCTAGGCAGAGTTAGGCATGCTAGGTATTTAAAAGCACTTGACATAAATCTCTTTGATAATATTTACATTGTATAATTATAATTGATTTTATTGTCTCTCCCTCTACATAGGAACCCTATTGAGGTCTGGGTCACATAAACTTTTTTATTCTAATCTCTAGCATAGAGCCTGGCATATAGTAAAGGCTTAATACCTATTTCATGAATACATGAAATTTCCTGTCTTAACCTCCATTCCACCTCCTATTTGCATCTTCTACATTCTCTTCTGCTCTCATGCCAGCAGTGTGTATGTTGAAAACATAAAACTGGCATCAACAAGGCATAGTCCATTATACCCAAGGATCCTGAGATTTCTATCTTCACTTTATTCTTAATGTTCCTAATAGAAGTATAAGGGGGATGAAGATGGGGAATGGACACGGAGGAGGCGCAGACTAATCTGGGGGTGTGTCCTTACTTATTATTAGGAGTACAGACTGTACCTCATTCAGCCTCAAACCCTTAGAGGTAAGGAGGGTAAACATGATCCTAATTTAGAGGTTGCTGAGAAGCAAGGGCACTGAGGTGAGCAGTGGGGGTGTTATCTGTGTTCTATTCACACCTTTCCCATTCTTATAGTCCTCCTGGCAATTCCATTTGTAATGTAAGGTCCAGGGAACTATTTTTTTTCCTCAAGTTCCCTTTGAATGACAGAGTCTGTGCCACCTCCTTGTTTCCTCATCTCTCTGCTATTGTCTCAATCAGCCAGCCTCACTAAAAATCAAATCCAGTGACAGCTCCATGAGAACAAATGAGTAGCCTGCTAAGTAATGTTACACAGCTTCTTTGGAAAACGAATTCGAGGCTGCCTTGCCATCCATCTATCAAATCTGGTTAGTGCTAATACAATCAGACCTCCCACAGGATGGGTGCATGGGCTGGCTGACCCTGTATCTCAAATGATTCATGGTGATTTGTGGCTCCTTGTGATAATTAGACATCCTGCAGGAGGATAAAGCTAAGTATCTCCCTCCGAGTGATAGATGCTGTCAGGAAGCAGGCCTTACACACCTGTATTTTTCTGTGCTCCTCTAATCAAGTATCTGGAGCAGCTCATTTTGGAAGGTGATGTGTGTTTTCAAAATGGCAAACATAAGACTCTGAGAGGCAGAGAGAAGAAGGCAGGTTGGGTAGGGGGCTTGAGACAGAAGGAATGATAAGGTGTGGCATTCTCTAGGTTTTCTTTTTTGCTTGATATAGTTAAGAGTCAGAATTAAAGCCAACAACCTAGAAATTCCAGTAGACAAAAATAGTCCTAATAAAAGTTGGCACTCATTATCCAAAGGACCAGAAAAAGGGAAACCTGGGAGGCAGAAAACTCCAGACAATACCTCCCTACTTAGGCCAAAACCACAGAAAAAAATTCTGACCTCACCCCCACCCACTCCAGCAAAAATGGAATGAATAGCTAGACATCTTCCCTTGCCAGCATGGTTTAAGAGAGGTCAGAGTAAGGAGCCAGGAATTTCATCCTTACCAGGTATAACTCTCCCTGCAGGGTCAATAGAGACTATGTAGAGAACTAATATTTCCACATACACCCAGCAGTAATGAAACATAACCCCCAGTTCCAGCTCAGGTGGTGACAGAGGAGGTCCACTGAAAAGTCAAGGCATTTATTACCACTCAGGGATAACCAGGTCCACCTCTCATCATGTCAGTAGAGGCCCATTTCAGAAGAGGTATGAGGCATTCCTACCCTTCCCAACCTGGAAGTATTAGTGGAGACTTGATGGGGAAAATAGAACACCCACTCAGTAATGAGTAAACCCCTCATCTGTTTGAGGTTCAATGGAGGCCAAATGAGGAACCTGAGCTTCAACTCCCACCTGGCAGTGACAAGGTGGCACACTCCCCCTCCACCCTCCCACATAATGTCAGAGGAAATAGGCCAAAATTGAAGCTTGACATTAAAGTGTCCAGATTTTAATTAAAAAAAAATCACTCAGCATACCAAGAACTAGGAGGTTCTCAAACTGATTGAAAAAAAAGACAATACATGTCAACCCCAAATGACTGAAATATTACAATAAACCAACAAAAATTTTGATGTAGTCATCAAAAAAATGCTTCAGTAAACAATTTCAAACACTAGCAACAAATAGAAAGTTTCAGCAAAGATATAAAAAGTTTCACAAAGAAATAGAAGATATATAAAGAATGAAATGAAAATGTTAAAGCTGAAAAATACAATAACCAAAATAAAAATATGAATGGATGGCCTCCATAGCAGAATGTAGGGACAGAGAGAAGAATTAGAATAATGGAAGTTACCTAGTCTGAACAACAGAAAGAAAAAAGGCTGAAAAATGAAAAAGAGCAATCAGGTAACTATGGGACTAGTAATAAAAGTCTAACATTCATGTCAGTGGAGTCTTGCAAGAAGAGAAAGAAGGTGGGGCTGAAAAAAGTACTTGAAAAAATAATGACATTGCAAGTTTCGCAAATGATATGAATCTACAGATTCAAAAATCATAGTGAACTCCAAACAGGATTAACCCAAAGAAACTAAGCAAAGACACATAGTCAAACTTCTCAAGACTGAAGACAAAGAAGAACTTGAAAGCAGCAAGAAAAAAAGTTCCTACATGAGAAAAACAATTAGAATGTAAGCAGGTTTTAATCAGAATCCATGAAAGCCAGAAGGAAACAGTACATTTTTCAAGTGCTAGAAGAAATAAACTATCAATATCAACCCAGAATCCCATACCCAGAGAAATTATCCTTCAGTGATGAAGGGGAAATCAAGACATTTCAGAGGAAGGAAAATGAAGAGAATAAGTTGTCAGCACGTCTGCTTTCAAAGAATGGCTGAGGAATTTCTCTAAACAGAGAGGAAAAATAAAAGAAGGAAGCTTGGAACCTTGTAAAAAATAAATCTTACACTTAGCAAAAATACTGGTAAATACGATAGGCTTGTTTTCTTCTTTTGTTTTCTAATCATGCTTGCCTTTGAATAAAATAATATCATTATTCTTTGTGACTCTAAATATGGGTAAAGGAAAAAAAATTTTAAGTTATAACCAGTGTGTTTAAAAAGACATAAAGGGAGATAAAGTTTTTATACTTCATGTAAACTGGTAAAATGACAATACTCACACATTGTAATGTTAGACAATACTCACACAATGTAACATCTATACCAATCATTAAACAACTTTATAAAGATATACCCTCAAAAAAACTATGAATAAATAAAAATGTTACTCTAAAAAATGTCCAAATAATCTATGGAAAAGTGAGCAAAAGAAAATAGAAAAACAGAAAACATATTGCAGACTGAAGACCTAATATGTAAACAATTACATTAGAAATAAGAGATCTAAATACCAACTAAAAGACAAAGAGTGGCAGAATAGGTTAAAACAAAGAATAAGAAATACATCACATATGATGAAAGCAGGTTAAAAGTAAAAGAATAGAAAAAGATATATAATATGAATATTAATAAAAAGAAAACAGGAGCAACTGTGTTAATATCAGATAGCTCTCAGAACAAAGAACAGTACCAAAGACAAGGATTGAAATATATAATGACAAAAGAGTTAATCTATCAGGAAGATGTAGCAATCCTAAACGTATATATACAAGACAGGTACAAAGTACGTGAAGCAAAAACTGATACAATTGAAGAGAAGTAGCAAATCCACAATTATAGTTAAGAGACCTCAAGGCCCTACCTAAACAATTAGAATGAGAGAAAAAATCAGAAAGTATTAAAGGTATCTATTATTAAAGACATATATATTAAAAGGATTATACACCATGACCAAGTAGGACTTATTCCAGTGATACAAGATTGGTTCAGTATTGAAAAGTCAAATCATCTAATTCTCCATATTAACGGACTAAAGAAAAATGACATGATCATATCAATCTACACAGTAAAGAATTTGACAAAATGAAACAGTCATGATAAAACCTCCCGGAAACACAGGAATTGAGAGGAGTGTTTTCAACTTCACAATGAGCATCTACAAAAACCCTACAGCTAATACTATTTTAATGGTTAAAGACTGAATGCTTTCTCCCTAAACTAAGGGGCAAGGCAAGTGTATCTATGTCACCACTCTTAGTGCTAGAATTTCTAGCCAATGCATTAAGGTTAGAAAAAAAAAGGAAGAAAGGGAGAATGGGAGGGCGGGAGGAAGGAAGGAAGGAAAGAAGGAAATACACCTTAGAAAGGCATATAAACCTGTTTATTTGCGGATGGTATGAGGATCTGTGTATAGCATACATAAGAATAAAAAATATCCTCCTAGAACTACATGAATTCAGCGAGGTTACAGGATACAAGATAAGCTATTAAATTTTGATGTATGAAAACCTAAGTGTGTTTCTATGAAGTAGCAATGAACATATGGATGCCAATTTTTTTTAAATACCACTTACAATCATTTGAAAAAAATGAAAAAGGAGTAAATCTAACAAAACACATGCTGAAAATACACAGATCTGATTAAAGAAATTAAAGGAAACCTCAATATATGGAGAAGCACACTGAATTCATAGATTGAAAACTCTACCTAATAAAGATGTAAATTCCTGTAAAACAATAAGTAAGTTTACAATTCCTATCAAAATCTCAGCAAGAATTTTAGATATAGGTAAACTTATTCTCAAATTTGTGTGGCAAGGCAAAGGAACCAGAATGGCTAAAACCATTTTGAAAAAAGTAATAAAATTGGAGGAATCCATTTCCCTGATTTCAAGGTTTGTTATATGTCTATGGTAACCAAGACTGTGTGGAACAGAATAAGGAACAGAGTATGTCCAAAGTTGCAAAGCAGTTGCAAAGCAGAGCAATGAAGGGATGAAAGCCTTGTGAAAAAATGAACACCTATGGGCCAAACAAACTAAAAATGAAGCTGGAATAATGTCTCATACCTTCTAAGAAAAATTAATCAAAATAAATCTTGTAAAATTAACTATAAAACAGAAAACTTCCTGTAGAATACTGGACGGTATAATATATTTTTAAAACTTTTTATTAAGGTGTTATTGATATACACTCTTATGAAGGTTTCACTTTAAAAAAACAATGTGGTTACTATATTTACCCATATTATCAAGTCCCCACCCATACCCCATTGCAGTCACTGTCCATCAGTGCAGTAAGATGCCAGATTCACTATTTGCCTTCTCTGTGCTACACTGTTCTCCCCATGACTCCCCACACCATATGTACTAAATGTAATACCCCTCAATCCCCATCTCTCTCCCTCCCAACCTGCCCTACCACACCCCTCCCCTCTGGTAACTGAGAGTCCCTTCTTGGAGTCTGAGTCTGCTGCTGTTTTGTTCCTTCAGTTTTGTTTCATTGTTTTACTCCACAATGAGGGAAATCATTTGGCACTTGTCTTTCTCTGTCTGGCTTATTTCCTTGAGCATAATATCCTCCAGCTTCATCCATGTTGTTGCAAATAGTAGAATTTGTTTCTTTCTTATGGCTGAATAGTATTCCATTATGTATATGTACCACCTCTTCATTATCCATTAATCTACTGATGGACACTTAGGTTGCTTTCATATCTTGGCTATTTTAAATAGTGCTGCAATAAACATAGGGGTGCACATGTCTTTTTGAATCTGAGAATTTGTATTCTTTGGGTAAATTCCAAGGAGTGGGATTCATGAGTCAAATGGTTTTTCTATTTTTAGTTTTTTGAGGAACCTCCACATTGCTTTCCACTAGCTTACATTCCCATCAGCAGTGTAGGAGTGTTCCCTTTTCTTTGCATCCTCACCAGCACTTGCTTTTTTTTAGTCTTTTCAATGTGGGCCATTCTTACTGGTGTGAGATGATATCTCATAGTGGTTTTAATTTTCATTTCCCTGATGATTAGTGATATGGAGCATTTTGTCATGTGCCTGTCAGCATCTGAATTTCTTCTTTGGAGAAGTGTCTGTTCAGATCCTCTGCCCATTTTTTAATTGGGTTATTTGCTTTATGGATGGTGAAGCATGTGAGTTCTTAATATATTTTGGATGGTAACCCCTTGTCAGATATGTCATTTACAAATATATTCTCCTATACTGTAGGATGCTTTTTTGTTCTGTTGATGGTGTCCTTTGCTCTACAGAATCTTTTTCATTTGATGTAGTCCCATGTTTTCATTTTTGCTTTTTTCCATTCCTCAAGGAGATGCATTCAGGAAGAAGTTGCCCATACGTATATTCAGGAGATTTTTGCCTATGTTGTCTTCTAAGAGCATTATGGTTTCATGATTTACATTCAGGTCTCTGATCCATTTCAAATTTACTTTTGTGCATGGGGTTAGACAATGATCCAGTTTCATTCTCTTGCATGTAGCTGTCAGGTTTGCCAACACCAGTTGAAGAGGCTGTCATTTCCTCATTGAATGTCCGTGGCTCCTTTTTCATATATTAATTGACCATATATGGTTGGGTTTGTATCTGCGCTCTCTAGTCTGTTCCATTGGTATACGATTCTGTTCTTGTGCCAGTACCAAATTGTCTTGATTACTGTGGCTTTGTAGTAGAGCTTGAATTTGGGGAGTGTAATCCCCCCAGCTTTATTCTTCCATTTCAGGATTACTTTGGCTATTCGGAGTCTTTTGAGGTTCCATATGAATTTAAAAACTATTTGTTGCAGTTCATTAAAGAACGCTGTTGGTATTTTGATAGGGATTGCATGGAAACTGTAGATTGCTTTAGGCAGGATGGCCATCTTAACAATATTAATTATTCCTATCCATGAGCATGGGATGTGTTTCCATTTCTTGGTATCTTCTTTAATTTCTGTCATGAGTGTCTTGTAGTTTTCAGAGTATAGGTCTTTTACTTCCTTGGTTAGGTTTATTCCTAGGTATTTTATTCTTTTTGATGCAATTGTGAATGGAATTGTTTTCCTGATTTCTCTCTTTGCTATTCATTGTTAGTGTATAGGAATGCCACAGATTTTTGTGTATTAATTTTGTATCCTGCAACTTTGCTGAATTCAGATATTAGATCTAGTAGTTTTGGAGTGGATTCTTTAGGATTTTTTATGTACAATATCATGTCATCTGCAAACAGGGACAGTTTAACTTCTTCCTTACCAATTTGGATGCCTTTTATTTATTTGTGTTGTCTGATTGCCATGGCTAGGACCTCCAGTACTATGCTGAATAGAAGTGGGGAGAATGGGCATCCTTGCCTTGTCCCTGATCTTAAAGGAAAAGCTTTCAGCTGCTCACTGTTAAATATAATGTTGGCTGTGGGTTTGTCATAAATGGCCTTTATTATGTTGAGGTACTTGCCCTCTATACCCATTTTTTTGAGAGTTTTTATCATGAATGGATATTGAATTTTGTCAAATGCTTTTTCAGCATCTATGGAGATGATCATGTGGTTGTTGTCCTTCTTTTTGTTTACGTGGTGGATGATGTTGATGGATTTTCGAATGCTGTACCATTCTTGCATCCCTGGGATAAATTCTACTTGATCATGATAGATGATCATTTTGATCTGTTTTTGAATTCGGTTTGCTAATATTGTGTTGAGTAGTTTTGCATCTATGTTCATCAGGGATATTGGTCTGTAATTTTCTTTTTTTGTGGTGTCTATGCCTGGTTTTGATTAGACTGATGCTTGTCTCATAGAATGAGTTTGCAAGTAGTCCCTCTTCTACTTTTTGGAAAACTTTGAGGAGGATGGGTATTAGGTCTTCTCTAAATGTTTGACAAAATTCAGCAGTGAAGCCTTCTGGTCAAGGGATTTTGTTCTTAGTTATTTTTTGTTTACCCTTTCAATTTCATTGCTGGTAATTGGTCTGTTCAGATTTTCTGTTTCTTTCTGGGTTAGCCTTGGAAGGTTGTATTTTTCTAGAAAGTTGTCCATTTCTTTGAGGTTATCCTGTTTTTTAGCATATAATTTTTCATAGTATTCTCTAATAATTCTCTGTATTTCTGTGATATCCATAGTGATTTTTCCCTTCTCATTTCTGATTCTGTTTATGTGTGTGGATTCTCTTTTTTTCTTGATAAGTATGGCTAGGAGTTTATCTACTTTGTTTATTTTCTCTAAGAACCAGCTCTTGCTTCCATTGATTCTTTCTGTTGTTTTATTCTTCTCAATTTTATTGATTTCTACTCTAATCTTTATTATGTCCCTCCTTCTACTGACTTCGGCCCTCATTTGTTCTTCTTTTCCTAGTTTCTTTAATTGTGAGTGTAGACTGTTAATTGGGATTGTTTTCCTTTCCTGAGGTTGGCCTTTATTACAATTTACTTTCTTCTTAGTATGGCCTTCACTGCTTCCCACAGATTTTACGGTGTTGAATTTTTGTTGTCATTTGTCTACATACATTGCTTGACCTCTGTTTTATTTGGTCATTGATCCATTATTTAAGAGCATGTTGTTAAGCCTGCATGTGTTTGTGGGATTTTTCATTTTCTTTGTGTAATTTATTTCCAGTTTTTTACCTTTGTGGTCTGATGAACTTGTTAGTAGAATTTCAGTCTTTTTGAATATACTGTAGTTCTTTTTGTGGCCTAGTATTCTATTCTTGAAAATGTTCCATGTGCACTTGAAAATAATGTGTATTCTGCTGCTTTTGGGTGGGTGTAGAACTCTGTAGATGTCTGTTAGGTCCATCTGTTCTAAGCTGTTGTTCAGTGCCTTGGTCTCCTTACTTGTTTTCTGTCTGGTTGATCTGTCCTTTGGAGTGAGTGGATTTTTGGAAGTCTTCTAGAATGAATCCATTGTATTCTATATCCCCTTTTAATTCTGTTATTACTTGTTTAACATATGTAGGTGCTCCTTTGTTGGGTGCATAGTGTTCATAATGGTTATATCCTCTTGTTGGATTGACCCCTTTATCATTATGTAATGTCCTTCTTTGTCTCTTGTGACTTTCTTAGTTTTGAAGTCTATTTTGTCTGATACAAGTACTGCAACTCCTGCTTTTTTCTCCCTATTAGTTGCATGAAATATCTTTTTCCATCCCTTCACTTTTAGTCTGTGTATGTTTTAGTGTTTGAAGTGAATCTCTTGTAGGCAGCATATAGATGGATCTTGTTTTTTTATCCATTCAGTGACTCTATGTCTTTTGATTGGTGCACTCAGATAATATACATTTAGGGTGTTTAACAATAGGTATGTACTTATTGCCATTACAGGCTTTAGATTCATGGTTACCAAAGGTTCAAGGTTAACTTCCTTACTATCTAAGAGTCTAACTTAACTCACTTCATATGCTATTACAAACACAATCTAAAGGTTCTTTTTTTTCCTCCTCCATTCTTTATATATTAGGTATCATATTTTTGACCTTTGACAAAGAGTTTATCCCTTGACTGACTTTGGGTTTAGTTGATTTAATTTTGCATTTGCTTAGTAATTAATGGTTCTACTTTCTTTACTGTGGCTTCTTTCCCTCTGGTGACAGCTATTAAACCTTAGGAACACTTTCATCTATAACAGTCCCTCCAAAATGCACTATAGAGATGGTTTGTGGGAGGTAAATTCTCTCAACTTTTGCTTATCTGGAAATTGTTTAATCCCTGCTTGAAGTTTAAATGATAATCTTGCTGGATAAAGTATTCATGGTTCAAGGCCTTTCTGCTTCATTGCATTAAATATATCAAGCCCTTCTGGCTTGTAAGGTTTCTGCTGAGAAGTCTGATGATAGCCTGATGGGCTTTCCTTTGTATGTGATCTTATTTCTCTCCCTGGATGCTTTTAAAAGTCTGTTCTTCTCCTTGACCTTTGCCATTTTAATTTTTATATGTCTCAGTGTTGTCTTCCTTGGGTCCCTTATGTTGGGAGATCTGTACATCTCCATGGCCTGAGGGGCTATCTCCTTCCCCTGATTGGGGAAGTTTTCAGCAACTACCTCCTTAAAGACACTTTCTATCCCTTTCTCTCTTCTTCTTCTGGTATCCCTATAATGCGAATATTGTTCCACTTGGATTGGTCACACAGTTCTCTCAGTATTCTTTCATTCTTAGAGATCCTTTCTTCTCTCTGTGCTTCAGCTTCTTTGTATTCCTCTTCTCTAATTTCTATTTCATTTATCGTCTCCTCCACTGGATCAAATCTGCTTTTAAAACCTTCCATTGTATGTTTCATTTCTGATACTGTGTTCTGTAATGACTGGATCTCTGACTGGAATTCATTCCTGAGTTCTTGAATATTTTTCTGTATCTCCATGACCATGTTCATGATTTTTATTTTGAAATCTCTTTCAGGCAGACTCATGAGATAAATTTTATTTGAATCTTCTCTGGTTTATTCATAATTTTGCTTTGAACTAGTTTCCTTTGATATTTCCTATTTGTATGTGGCTCCCTCTATTGCCCAGAATCTCTACTCTATGGAGTTGCTCAGCCCCGGGAGCAAGGTCAGGGATTGTAGGAGATTGGTGTTGGTGCCTAGGAGGAGGAAAGAGCTGTTTCCTGATTTCCAGCTGCTATACCTGTCTCCACTGTCAGTACTAGTGGGCCTAGCATACAGGTTTAAGCCTTTATGCTTTGCATTTGTAGCTGCTGTAGGCAGGGATTCTCTCTGGCTGGCCTAATGCCAGAGTAGGGTTTGCCTGTTTGCAAGCCAGGTGCGGGCTGGCCAGGAGGAAGATGCAGCAGGCTGTGTATCACAGAGGGGGGCCTTGGAGCTATGTAGCCAGCCATGGGGATGGAGCCCCTGAAGATAATGAAAGTTCCCTACCTGCTGGGTAGAGTCCACCCAGACAATTCTGTCTACCTGTCCTTTCTCCTGAGCAGTAAGCTCTGTGCAATCCTTGCCCCTTTAACAGCCCTCTTGCTGTTAGGAAGTCTCTCAGACTGCTTGTCTTTCTTTTGTCCCAGAGCATCTGGATATGGATCCCTGTTTTCCAAAAATGGTTGGAATCTTATTCTCTCCATGTATTCTGCCTGTGTTAGCTTTCCAATTCCTCTGCTCACAAAATCACCATGAAATGTAGGTTTGTGGTCCCAGAGCAGATCTCCAGAACTAGGTGTTCAGCAGTCCCAGGCCTCCACTCCCTCCCTGCTCAGTTCCTCTTCCTCCCTCCAGTGAGCTGGTGTGGTGGAAGGGCTTGGTTCCCACTGGGCCATGGCTTTGATACATTACCCTGTTCTGTGAGGTTTATTCTTTTCTCCAGGTGTGTGCAGTGTGGCACAGCCCTCTTTCCTGTTGCTCTTTCAGGATTAGTTGTATTAATTATATTTTTTGTATTATATCCTGTTTTAGGAGGAAGCCTCTATCTCAACTTTCATGCCACCATCTTTAATCCAATTGAGGGTATATTTTTAATTGAATTTTTAGTGTTGGATCAGTCTTCCACTTATCCAAAAATAATAACTATATTAAAAATATATAATTTAGATAACAAATATTATATAACAAATTATAAATTTAGAGTAATGGAAGTTATGCTATGTTATACAACCTTGACTTATGTTTATTTATAATTTGGGAATTAGTGATTTAGATAATTCAGAATCCTTTGAACACAATGTGGAGTTTAATAAAGTGTGGTGTCTGCCCAAATACAGAAATTAAGAATTAATAGGAAGTTGGGGTTATTGTTTTTAAAATGTCAGTAATCAGTAAATTAAGAATGAAAACAAAATTACATTTTTTGATGTCTGAAGCAGAAAGCCTTAGTTAGAATTTAAGGGTTCATATGAATGCATTATCTCTGAAGTGTAGAAGTTTGTTTCATTCTCATTAGGGATTTTCTGCTTCATAAGAGGGAGTGAGGAAGATACATTCTTAAAAATACATCATGCATTCTATCCACTTTCCTTTCCCTTATCAGGAACAGGTACTTTTTCTTCCCTTTAGGGTCATGCAAACTTTTAAAGAGGAGGAAAGAAAAAAATATTTGAAATTTTGTCTTTATTTTATGCCTTAGAGATGTCCAGTAGAAATATAATTCACAAATGCAAGCCACATATGTAATTTTAAATTTTCTAGTAGCAATATTTTTAAAAATTAAAAGAATATATTCAATTAATATTAACAATATAATTTATTTAATCCTAAGATATTTAACGTATTACCATTTCAACATGTGCTCAAAATAAAAATGTCAGTAAAATATTTCACAGTCTTGTACTTAATTTTTGAAACCCGGTGTGTATTTTACACTTGGAATGTGTTCCTTCAGACTAGCCACATGGCTACTGGCTCTCATATTGGCCGGTATAGCTTAGAGAATAAATAGCAAGTGTTTTCTTTACTGAAAAAGGATTTCTTTTACTGATTACAGCCACAGTATTTCCTTGGATGCTTACAATCTTCCTATATTTATGCTGCTATGTTAATGTATAGATAAGAGTGGACATTTTAATAGTTATATATAATTGGATATTCAACATTGGTTTACTTTTCATCAGGCCATTCTTTTTGTGAACTAAAATTGCCTGTAATTGTGTGAAAAATCAAGAACAAGCTGCAACATCTTACAACAGTTCTGTGGTAGTAATATAATAATGTATCACATTTATCAAAAAGGAGAAGTTAGGCTCTTGAATTCTTTTCGAGTTCTTCTAAAAGCCTTATGTAAGTAGGCAAAGTCTATAACTTAATAAGAAATCGTGAATTGCCATTCATTTGAGGAATAAACTGTGTAACAACTTTCTGTAGGAATGTTAACACAATGGAATCATGTATTAGAGGCCCCAAATGTCCAGAAGTTGAGTTCATTTTGTTTGCGCAAATGACAAATAGAAAAATGGCTAGCTAGAACATAGTATTGAACTTGCTTTTCTTCCTTTTGGCTTTTTTTTTTCTTTCATTTTACCTTTATTTTAGTCATCACTGCTCCCCTCTTCTGGGCCACCATCATTTCCTGTCTGGATGACTGCAGCAGCCCCTGAAAGCCTCCCCGTCCTTCTGGCTGTGCACCTCTATTGTCTGTTCTGAACACTGTGAACAGAGGAAATATGGCAGATTCTAAAATTTCTGTAAGAAAACCTTGCAATGCTTTCATTTTCCCTTAGAGTAAACACAACAATACACTACCCAGCCATACAGACCTTGGCCCCTATTATCTCTCCGAATGCAACTCCATCTCATCCTTCTGATTCTCACTCCACCCCTAACCCCCTGGCTTCACTGATGTTCTTCAAACAAGCGGGCAAAATCTATTCATGGGTTTTCACATGACTATTCCCTCTGCCTAGAACGCTCTTTCCAAAATCACTTCATGGCTTCTTTCTCACTTCCATCAAATATTTGCTTACTTTCATTTTTCAATGAAGTCTCCCCTGGCCACCATATTTCAGTTTGCAACCCAACTGTGTCTTTACCCTAATCCCCCTTTTTCCTTTCTCTTCTTCTCAACACTTGTCATTTCCTAACACAATACATAATTTATAATTTACTTATTGCTCATGGCAATCTTATTTCTGTTGTCAGACATTAGAATGTAAACTCCACCAGGGTAGAGAATCTTTGTTTTCTCTTGATGCTGCCTCCAAGTTAATGAATGCATTTTTATATTTATGCTTTTACATGGTAGAAATATTAAATTTAGCCTTTATCCCTTATACTTTCTTTTCCTTTACCCCACTTCATACTTACCATTTATCATTTATATGTCATTTATAACCCTCTCTAACAGGTTATACATTTTAGTTAGCCATTTTGTTTAATGTTCCCCCACTCCAGGTTGAATATATATTATCTGATGGCAGGAATTTGTCTTTTTTGTTCACTGGTGCATTCCTGTGCCCAACAGAATGCATGAGGGCCATCATAGACATTCAATATATACTCATTGAATATATGAATACTCTGGAGGCCAACAATTTTACACTTCAGTAAGCTATCTAGTGCTTTTGGACTGTTGATTAATATCAAGAGAACATTCCCTTCTGTGAGAAATCCAGTAGATTTTTACTTTCTCATGTTTTATTCCATTCATTGTATTTTTGCCAATGAGTATTTGACCTTTCAACATGACTCTGAATACACAAACTTGGCAATGAATAGTAAGAAAAAATAACCCAATTTAACATCTTTGATTAATGAACTGAAGATGTTTTCATTCAGAAATAATTCACCAGGGATGAGGAAACTAGTCACTTCATTAAATGGTTAAGATTATCTATAAACTATATGTACAAATACAGCAAGTTGAGGATTAGCAGAGGAGAAAGTAATCATGTATACATAGAAAGAATCTCTTAAAACTTCCTTGTATTGTTGCTTATCAATACTAACCATATTATACAGTTTGCTAGGTAACTAACTGGCAGTAATTTATATGTATTTGAAACTAAAGCTTCTTAGCAAGGTGTGAGGTCTCAGCATGATGGGCTAGTGAGGAGAAATAGGGTACTCCAGCATGCACATACATAGAGAGTTCTATTTATTTCTTATAACTCTTTGAGTCATTTTAGAGAAAGAGCAGCAGATCTGAATAAGTAAACCTAAAACCAGTGTCTGGAGTCTCCTTTGAGACTTCCATTCCAAGCTAGTTGTTTCAGCTTTTTCTTTCTATTTAAAGCTGGAAAACTCCTTCCTATACATTACAAATTGCTTGGGAGCAATGATTATGTATGTTCAACTGCCTTATTTTAGAAGTCAACAACCACCCACTGAATGGTGAACAATAAGCCGGAAGTTTAAGAGGATGTAGATGTATTGAAAATTTCAGGAATGTTTTCAAAATTATATATGTACAATATTTAATTTGTTACTAAATATGTCACTTATAAAACATTCTCTAATTATCCTTAAGTCAACTATATGCTACCTAAGCAATCTCTGTTTTCTCCAAAATTAAATCCTGCATGCAAAAACTGGATTTAGACACAAAGCATAAAGTAAGAATTATCTGACTGATGTAAGTACAATTTTTCAGTTTTTAAAAAAATTTTATTTTAATGATTGGATGAAAAATAATGAGTATTTCAGATTGAATGTTTCGATCTTTACTTTTTTGCTCAGTTCTCACTCTGTGTGGACTCAGAGTTAAAGCAACCCTGGGTATAGATGAGGAATTTGAACTTTGTGACTTGAGGAATTCAATATGGTAAATCAGAGTGGCTTCCTGGGAATGAAGATATGGCAAATGCCAATATTTATTGATAGATTTATTGCCACAGCGTGGTATTTTCCACTATGTGCTTGAATCATACACCTTGTAAATGTGTTCAGAAAGTCTGAGTACAATGCAACGATGAGAAGCAACATCAGCTGTTCTCACGCAGGACCTGGTGACGTCAGGTGGCTCAGAGGCTATGTAACATACATGCAGAAGTAAGCCACGCAGAACAGAAACCCAAAAAGGTTAAACTAGACAACAACCCCATAAAACCTGTACATACTACAGATAGGAAAAATGATTCCTAGCACTGGAATTAATGGAACAGATGAACAGATTCCACTTTGGTTGTCATTTCTTATCATTTGTTTGCTTTTGTCTGACTTAGTCATTACATCATTAGATCTTGTTGCTAAAAGAAAATGTGAAGAAATGAAAAAAAATTTAAATCTTACACATCTTTACTTTTGCAGGAGCCTACACTCAGGACATAAGGCCTTAATATCACAGTATACACTAGTCATCTGTTTAAATTTTTCTGTGTATTCATACCTGTTATGGTTGTTGTTTTGTTTTGTTTTGTTATCCTCAGAAATCTGTAAACTAAAGGTAGTTCCGAAACATTTTTCTTTCTTTTTGACTTAACAGTATCATAGGAAACTAATAAGCACCAAAATCGTGTATATTTGCCCCAGTGCCTTATTTTTCATTTTTTCCTTCAGAGTACGGTTGAAAAAGTCAGTTTCTCTATCTAAATTTGCCACTGATTTTCCTCTTTAGTTCCCCAGTCATCAGAACTATTAAAAAGCTATTTTATGATACATGTGATTGTAATGATGATTCTCATTATCCCTAGGAGGAGTAGTTTATATTCTACAATTTACATGGAAGTTATGATACAATGTATCCTGGGTGTCTTTCCCAAAGACTTCCAAGAGTTAGCTGTACAGCTTTAAATACACTGGAATATCTTATATCTTTGTTGTAGATGATCTCTAACCACAGTTAAATTGTGATTAATTATTCAGTGGCTGCTTATTCATTTTATGGATTATCCCAGTCCTTTGCTTCTCCTGTCATTAATTCAAGGCTCCTAGTTCCTCTCTCTTTGAAGGATGGGGAAAGAATGTGGGGCTCATGGTCAAGCCTTGGATGCATTTCGGTGTAGGAGTAACTTAACATTAGCCATAGGGAAGCTTGAAATGATCTGAGGTAGTCATACACCAAGGATTTTAGGCTGCTGTTTACATGACATAAATTAAAGAAAATCTGCCCAGATGTTGTTCTAGGGGTCCGATGTATTTGTTTTCTATTGCTCCCTTAACAAACCACCGCAATCATAGTGACTTAACACAAACTGATTATGTTACAGTTTGCAGGTCAGAAGTCTGCAGTGGGTCTCACGGAGCTAAATGCAAGGTGTGAGCGGGTCTGGAGCCCTCAAGGGGAGCCGTTGTCTTGCCTTTTCCGATTACTGATATCACCCACACTCCTTGGCTCTCGGCCTTCCTCCACCTCCCAAGTCAGCGATGCAACATCTCTCTGCCCTTTCCTCCATCACGTCTCACGCTGACCACAGCCAAGAGGGGTTCTCCACTTTTAAGGACTCATGTTAGAATTGCCCCACCCAAATAATCTAGACTAATCTTCTCACCCAAGGTCTGTCCCCTAAATCACATCTGAAAATCCCTTTTGCTGCGTCAGGTAATATACTCCCAGATTTCAGAGAATGAGGGCATGGGTATCTTTGAGGGGTCTTTATTTTGGTGATCACATTCCTTGAATCCCAAATTTTCACAGTGCTCTTCTTGTTAATTTTCTAGCTGAAGCAATAAATAACACTACCAAAGTAACTAAGTCCCCCAAGAGTACTAGTTCCCATTTACCAAGTGCTTATTACTTTTCATCAACATGTAATCTTACACAGTTCTCACAACAGCCCTGGAAGTAGGCAGTATTTTCATTACCATTTTACAGATGAGGAGACAGAGGATAATGGCAGGGGTCATGCAGTTTTGACCGAGCACAGTGGCAAAGCTCCTATTCTGTTCCAGGTTCTCCTGGCCCCAGGTTCCACACTTGACTCTCTGTTACTTTGTAAGTAATTTATTCTCAGATATTTCTACCTTGACTCAAAGAGCTGTACTAAATAAAGGCCATGAACAAGATTGTAGGGTACAGCCTAAAGCAGTGGTTCTCAAACTTTAGTGTGGATCAGAACCACTCTAGAAGGCTGGATAAAATGCAGAGTGCTAGGCCCCATCTAGAGTTTCTGATTCAGCAGGTCTGGTGAGGGGCCTGTGAATCTGCATTTATACAAGTTCCCAGGTGATGCTGAGGCTCCTGGAATCTGCTTTGGGAACCACTGGCCTAGAGAAAGGAAACTGAACTGGGGTGGGGACCTGCCTCAGATGGTCTTGGCGGGAAGTGCACTTGAAGGCAAAGGCTTTAAATAGAAGGAAAGAAAGAAGTCATGGAATTTACAGAGTGGAGGGTTGGAGAGGAAAACTAATAAGCTACCCTACCTAACCCCTATTAGATAGAACAACAAGACCTGGGCCATTTGTTTAGGTAGTCACAGAGCTGGAAATGAAACCAAATCTTCACAGGTACAGAAAAACTGTCAAGAAGGAACATCACCATTTTTTTTGGCTACTCTGCATCTGACTGTGTAAGTGGATTTAATTCTCTACACTGTCTCCATTCTCATGTCAGTTGATTAGTGGAAGACTGGCATCTGAGGTCTGTTTGACCATTTGCTTTGAAAACCATTCTGGAACACTTGGGGTATAAATAAATAATCTGTCTTTATTGATATTTTATTAATTTAGGCTGTACATAAAATATATGCAATTTGAACATCAGGAGGATTTTGCTAATTTTTTTTTATCCCCCCCAAAGAACATCATTTTGGAACAAGGTCTTGATGGGCTGTTTCTCACATTTCCCTCTGAAGTTTTCTGGCAAGGCACTTGCTAACAGCCTGGCTCTGCTGAGCATCTGGCTGGTACTAGAACAACTCTGAGACAGACAGAAGGACCTGCTCTTCATCATCTTTTCAGAAAGGATTTCAACTCTGGAGTTTGGTGGGAAGTCACGTCTTTACTTCATCATTTTCTAACATTGGCATTCCTTTTGAAAGCCTATTTATTGAGGTTTCTGAAATGCCTCCTCTGACACCAAGCGTGGTCATCATCTGACCATAAGAAAATCAGAGGAACCTGGGAAATGTTTGGAGCGAAATGCACGGCATGCTTTAGAATTGAGGCAAGAGGGGAAAGTGAGATGAGGCAGATGTAAGAGCTACAGCTTATGCACTGCATTTCTAGATGTCAGCAATGTTGAAATATGTAGCTTAAAGCAAATGTAGATCAGTAAAGGCCGAGGAGAGAAATAACACCCTATTTCCTGGGATGATTCATTGAAAGAGGCTATTTATTGCATACATAGTTTCAAGATCCTGTGCCCATTTTCTTCTATGATTGTTCATATATAAATACATTTTACTAACCCTCATAATTAGCCTGACATTCCCGCCAAAAAAGAGGCGAGAGAGAGGGGAGGGAGAGTTCATGCCCTCAGCATGCAACCTCAAGTTTCAAACATACAAGAATATTGTAGTAATGATTGATGTATTTAGCATGAGGTCACCAAGGATGATCTTTTGTCCTTGATTGTTGATTTGAGTCTGAGATTAAGTGGAACACAGCTCTCTGGGCCAGAGCTTCATTGGAAAGGATGAATGTGTCAAGAATGTCTTTCAACCACAGGGAGAGTCAAACACAGCATCTTTGGCTGAACTATTGGAAGTCTTCCATTTTGGTTCTCTGGCAAATGTCTGCCTGGGAATTCTCTGGGCTCTGTCTGCGGTGTTATAAGTGGGGCATACTCGGGGTTCAGCATTATTTCTGTGGCCTTGGGTAAAAATTGGAGTCCATTTAGATCTCCTTGATTTGAGAGCAAAGTCACTCAGAACAGCCAGAAATCATCCCCTGGGATACAGGTGTTTCCTAGGCTAGTACTTAAAAGATTGTACATCTCCAGCTTGTAAATCAAGCCCTCACTAAGGAATCAAATCACCTTTTCTTGGTAACATCCAAACATGATCTTCATTTGCTTGGCTAGTTCTGCCTTTTGCATTTTTTGCTAGTCGTGTTGTCTCCTTCCATCTAGGAATAGTTCCAGCAATCTACTTAGGGTATTTTTATTGGAAGGCTGTTCACAAATGTATCCTAGGCTCTGGTACCTTCTTTAAGGTAATTTCTCTCCTTCTTCATGTTCCTACAGTTTATTCTTGCAAACAATAGCACATTCAAATGGTTCCCTACTGCCCTTTAGTTTCATAAACAAGCAATGGGTCTAACAAACACATGGATTTTGCATTCCATCTGCAAGCTCCTCTCTGAGGGTCCACAGCACTTTAAAACTGCATTCTGAACAGGGGAAATACATGAGATGGAGAACACATAGAAATAAGAATTACGTAGGTAAAATTAAGCTTAAATTCAGTTTTATTAAGTATGGTCTCCAGAGAGAAATTTATAGAGTACTAAAGTTGTTTCACATAGGTCACAGAAAGCATATTCTATATAAGATTTACTAAGACCTTCTCCTGGGGTTGACAGAATGGTTTATTATTGTTATTATTATGTCTTCATGTTTTTCTAATTCAAATAAATCATTTAGCATAATCTGGGTAATCATTTAACTTTCAGGTGTACAGTTAATATTTATATAGAACTTTGGAGTTCCCAAACATTTTTCTGTGTACTACCAAATATATTCTTCAAAATATCCCTGTGAGTTATTATTTTCATACTCCACTTTACTTTTGAAGGCAGAATCTGAGGTACAGAGAGTGATATGGTTTGCCTAGAATCACAGAACTGGGGAAGAGTTGCCCTAAATCCAATGCTCTTTTTACTATACCAGTAGTTCCAAATCCTACCTCAGAGCTTTCTATTATAAACCCTTGGGGAATTTTGGAAAAAAAAGTGTCTAGGCCCTAACATCACCACCCCTCCCCCCACCCACACACAATTAAATCAAAATATTTGAGGTAGGATCCAAGGGTCAGTATTTACTAGAAATTCCCTGGGGAGTCTAATGTGCAGCCACAGATAGAATCCATAGCACTAATCTGAATGGCTTCCTTTTCCTTGGCTAATATTGGACCATAGGTTATTTAACCGATCAGCGTCATATATCATAGATAGGCTAAAAGCAAAACAATTGGCATGCCATTTCTTATCTCCCATTCTCCTTTTGTTAAGTGTTTTAGCATATGTCTTTAGCAGTGAAACTATGATGAAAACATGGGGATATTGAATACCAATTACCAAAAGCACGCTTGGGACAGCAGGAATAGCAATATCAAGCAAGCAAAGAGAAGGTCCTAACTGGTGGACTCTGTTGGATATTCCAGTTCACTATTCCCAATACCATGAACTGATCACTGGCGGAACTGTTTGGCATGTATTCACGGGGAGGTGAGTTGACCAGTGGAAATGCAGTCCCTGATCAAATTTACATCGATTACTTTTTTCCTCTGCATCAGTTACTACTTAAAACTGTGAATTTCCATTCAGAATAGCCCTGACGTTATTTTATTGATCATCTTAAATACTCCTACAATTGCTAGTGAAACAGGAAGACTATTTTGCAGATATCGAGTCTATGCATTTACTGTGCTTCATGTCTTTCATATACAGCCTTCTTTCTCTGAGCCTGAGTCTAGAGGCTTCCCTCCTAATGTAGAAGATGGAATGGTGTGATATTGACCTGTTTAGCATGACAACAGATAAGAAAACAAGATGTGGTTAAAGTGGGAATTCATTAAACCCCATGACTCTGTCCTTAGCTGATTGAGAACTAAGATGTATCTACTGAATTACACAAACAGACTGTTATTCAGAGAGTCCAAACTATAGCACTGGTCTGAGATTACTAAACTAAACTGATAGAAAAAATTTTTTCCCCTTCCTCCAAAAGTAGACAGTGTTCTAGATCATATCATATCAATTAATTCTAAAAAACAAACCAAGCTATGTTTCTCAGCACACATATTAATAATTTTGCAGCTCTGCTCTATTAAGGAACAAGAGGACAGAGTAAGATAACAGAATACCTAGGAACAGGAAATGCCTGGAATAGAGTGTAGCCATTGCTCATTGTCAACCCTGGTAAACCTAGGAGGCCTCAGAGAGTCAAGGTCATCAAAAAAATGCATGGATTGGAGAAATAACATACTACTATTGTTTATTTGTACTGATGCATTTTCTAAAAACCCTTTAGGCTGAGAACTTGTACTGTGTCCCTTGTTGCAAAGATCAGCTTCCTGGAAAAAAGAGCAGGATAAGTAACCTGCTTTGGTCATTGAAATTAGGTAACGCCATGCTTGAAGGAATTTGCATGTATTTATGTATATTCTAAGCCATTGGAACATCTGTTATGAACTGCTTAGATTTCAAAAAACTCTCACGATTATGTGGAACCCTCTTATAAGCTATGAAAACCAAATACTTAGGCCCTCTACCTAAGCATCAAGAGCCATATCTCAGTTTTCATCCTTTGTTAGACATCCATTTGGTGTTTGATATTGTCTAATTTAGTTTATACTCTCAGTATACTCTCCATCTTTATTTGCCTACAGTATCTCTAACTACACCGTTAACAATTCTGTAATCATGGGGTTATATAGGTCCTCATCTAGAGATATAAGAACTCCTGCAGCATACAGCTACTTCTAAGAACATTCCAGCATGGCAGGAAGACCATTTTTAGACTTCCTTATTACCCATTTAATGTCAGTTACATATCTATAGCACTTGGCACATTTCCTAAGTATAAATAGACACAAGGAGATACTCAATGGCGTCCAACCATGGCTACTTAATTTTCTACTTACATATTCAGGAAAGAGCCTGAAGTGGGAGGCAATGGGTGCAATGAATGCAGTTCAGTGGTAATGATGATGAAAGTAAGCAATTCTCCTCCAAAGAAAGACTATCTTTCCCTGGTTCATTAATTGGTTAAAGAACTTAGATCAGCATAAAACGCCTTCAGCTGGTAATTAGCATGCAAATAAGCACTGGTCCACAGGCCCGGGATTTAAAAGAAGCATGACTAGGCTTAAAAGGAATGCTGGAGGCAAGCATATTTTAATAAAAATAAAAAATAATTCCCAAAGCACTGGTAATATTTTGCTTTGTGATATCTTTCCTCTTGAATCCTGTGAACACCACCTTGACTGTTGACTCTATTATTAAGATTCACCATGGAGGTCACTGGAATGAATTCTTTAAGAAATAACTGTTCGAAGAGAACACGTTGCTTCTGGGGAAGACCTGTGGGTTTTCCATTAGGAAGTTTATGAAACATTTATATCTGGTGCACAACTCCCCGGCTTTCTACAACAGTGTATTTTGTAAAGGCCTTAAAGTTGCTGCAGGGATTAATAAATTTGGAACCCCAATATCAACTCCACATCTCCACTCTAGCAATCACCTTTGTGTTTTTCAGGATAGTCTGGACAATGAGACTGTAACGAACTAGAACTTCAGGGACTTGGCACAGAGGTGATTTCTCACCCAGGCTGCATTCCTAATGCAGGTTTGCAGGGACTTCTCGTTGTCCCACAGGCTGTCGGAGGCCCTGCCCACATACAGCCTAACCTTCTGCAGCACATGCCACGGGGCTCTAGAATGCTTCACCCTAGAAGTGACCCTTCTTGCTTCTGCCTGGAGCCCATTGGCCAGCACTTGTCGCCTGGCCCCACTGAACTGTAAAGGGTTTGGGAAATACGGCGGGACACACAGTGAGCAACACTGTGGCATTTTAAATCATACTATAAAAGATTTTACCAAAACCTTCATGTCCCACTTTGCTACAACAAACTTGGTCAAGCTGAGGGTCACCAAACTGCTTTTGCAGAACAAGAATAAGAAGAAACTGTGGACATTTTCTCTGGAGTGGTGTCACAAAAATGTCTGGGGGAAGGGAGGCGGGCACTGGCCACTTTCACGTGGCATTTAGAAATGTAGTCACTGTTGAATTCTCCCAAAGTGCTCCTGATTTTACAGTTTTAAAATTCATTATCTAGATTAACATTTCTCAATTACTCTTTGTCGTTGTCTCCCCACAAAGAGCCTTTAGAGACAATTGTTTTCCTAAACGACCTCCTCTTGAAATGTTACTACTAAAGATACACTAGATATCTGTTTGTGTAACATATGTCTATCTGATCTTCACACATAAAAACACTAAGGCTTTTTTGTGTCCTAATAACCAATTACTCCCTTGGAGGTGATATTACCCCCTTTGAGAATGTGTGATCTAAATTTAGCAGGGGAAAAAAAAGAAATATGACCTACAGTCTAGAATTTATGTAGCTGATTTCATGTACTTTGAATAGTTCTAGCATATTTCCTACAGCTATAATTTTTTCCCATGAGCCATTAGAAGTCCTGGGTCCCATCCCGACTTTCCATAATTTTCCCCTGATGCTATGAAGACAGCAAAACTTGGTTATTCAGGGCATAGGCTCTAGAATCAAACAACACACTTTCAAATCCTACCGCCCCATCCAGCAAAGTCTTTGATCTTGGACAAGTTATTTAGACCCTCAAGACCTGAGGGTTTTCTCTTTTTGTTTTTGTTTTTTTAAATCTATAAATGGATCCTAATAGAACCTATGAAACAGCATTACTCAGATAATGGATACAGATGTCTTTACATATTGCCTAGAACATAGTTGAAAGTAAGTATTTTTATCATTGCTGTTGAGGCTCTTTTGCTTATAGGGGCCTATTTCACAGCCCCCAAATCCCAGAATTCCCAGTGGGAAGGCAAGAAACTAAAGCTAAAACTTCTCTGTCACATGCCTTAATCCTGTGGGGGCCTTAATCCTTATTTCCTGGTGGGCGGAGCTGCCCTTCTGGCTTCATACCCCAGGGTCACCTGGGGCTGGCAGTGGGAGGATTTGAACAAGGAGCCACAGAAATCCCTTTGTTTTATAAAGGACCCAAATTTTTGTGGAAGGTCAAATTTCTTTTTGATATTGTTTTTCCAGATGACCTAAAAAATATGCAAACCGAAGGTTAGGAGACCCACAGATGTTGAAGAAACAGCTTCCAGTAGAAATAGCAGCTGAGGGAGGAAAGAGTTATGTTCTGTCTGCTGTTCCTCTCAATCTGTTTACAAAACCTGTCGGTGGGGGAGAGTGGGTACAACACCAGATGGCTTGGAGTTCCAAGTTCTGAGTTCAAATCCTTGCAGCATCATTTACTAGCAGAGGAACTTGGGCATATCAGTCCATCAAGCTTTGGCACCCTCATCTATAAATGGGGATTATAACATCCATCACATTCAAGGATTTTGTTTGGCTCAAGTAAGTTAGTATTGATGTATTGATGAGAGCACTTAACAGAGACTAAGGTGCTGTGTAAATGTAAAAGATAATCATTATCTCTACCTACTTTCACCCATACTCCAGTCGTTAAATTTTTCTAATCACTGTGCAAAAGGGGGAATGATTTCTGATTATACGTTTTTCATCTATTATCTATCTTACGTATCATCTACCTAGTTAGTTATCCATACATATCATTACCTCCTTCAAATAGAAAAGGTAGTGCAAACGAATTGTGGTATGAACACTTACTCAAAGGCCTGATATTAATTTTTTAAATGTCTGAGATCCCCAAAAAAGCACCAAATGTGTCATTTTTTTCCCAATATCTGCCAAGTATATTCAAGACTAGAAGGCTTCACATGGCCAGAAATTCACATTTGCATTCTCTTTTCCTTTCCTTCTTAGCTAACAGAATGAAAGTCTTTTAAAAAGAACCTGTTTCTATACCTTGGGCTATTTCCAGCTGCCTGTGTAAGTGAAGCTATAGTAAGGAATATAAATTGAGGATTTTTGAAGTATGGCATGGAGCATTAACATGGCTTCTCCAGGCAGAGGCTAAAGATCATAAAATGCCAGGAGTTTACACGCACAGGATACAATCAGAAATCTCCGGATAAAGGGCAGAAGTGGCACGTAGAGATCAATTCACCTGGAAAGTTTCCTTCTGCCCTCCTTGCACCATCTCCCTTACGTCAACGTGCAAGTGAATGGGAAGAGATGGATCAAAGAGGCTTAGGAAGTTATTATAATTTGAGATCTTATGAAAATTTCTCAGAATTGGAAATACAGGCATAGTGGTCACTCCCATGAAGTGGGCCCTGTGCATCCCTGGGAACACAACAAGCCCCTGGGTTTGTGCCACCCAGTTCTTAGGATCCAGGGGCTGAAGAGGAAGGGAGCTGGGACGGGCCTCGTTTAGCTGCAGAAGTACACTAACTGTCCAGGTCTCTGCTCCACAGGATATCCCTCCTTTTATTAGCAGGAAAATCTGAGCCACTTTGCATGAATATTTAAAAAATGAATGTAATTCAGTGTACCATTTGTATTTTTTAAAAATATGCCATTTCATGTTTTACAAATAATACATGATTCTATCCATGACCTGTAACTGACCTTGGAAGCTTGCTCTTGCCCTGGCATCTCTCCCTTGCCAGTCTCCTATCTTTTCAATGTCGGTCTATTTATCAGGGCAGATGCCTAGGGGATGGGAATTATGATTCCACATAGTGTTTATTTTACTTACTAAGAAACCTGTAAAAAAGCCAGAGCATCACTGGTGCAGAATGGCAGAAAACTGGGGCATTGGATGTTAAGCACAGATGAATTTAATAATTCACACAGAATTAATAAGGCACTGGGTTGTTTTTAAGAACCATAATCAAGGGACTGTTACTGATACTATTTACAAAATTGATACTTTGCTGGGAGACAAACCAAGTTTAGTAATATAATTAAATAGAAATTAAATTGGGGAAAATGCATAATCATATTCTTATTAATATGTTAACTTTGTAAAGATTATTTGTGTATTGCAGGCATTGAGCACGTTAATTAGATTTCAAGTGAACTGCCACCATGTTAATTCATATTTTATAAGAATAGTAATTAAAATTCAACATGTTACAGTACAGTATGTTATTTTATTATATCCCATACTAACATTTCCTTATGAGTAATTTTAAAACATCAGCTTAATTGATTAGTAAAAGTGCAATAGGGTAACTGGGCATTTATTGTTAATAGAATCCAGATTATAAAGTGAATTTTTATTATTCTTAAAGTTATTCACAGCAGAATTGTAATGATATATACATTCCGTCAGGGATTCTTTTTTAACCACTTTGGGCTGCAAATGACTCTATGTATATTTAAATACAAATTGGCTTTACATCTGTTTCTCTAACCCCATTTTATTTACAGAGAAAACATAATTGTCATGATCTTTGGATTTGAATAGCAAGCTCAGTGCATACTGTAATTTGGCACAAGTTTTGTGGGCTAAGATTTAATTTGGTAGGACCACCACACTGGTTTGCCAAACACTTCCCAGGACTGAACAAGGGAAAGGATATGAGGGGTGATTCTGCTTTTTTTCATTAAAGAGTAATTATAAGAAGGATGATAAGATAAATTTTTAAATGTGTGGAGTCAGGTCAGCTCTTCCCTCTGGTAGGTAAACTACCTTCTGGAGAATAGAAATTTCATTATTCTTTGACTCCGTCCTAGCAGGGCCCCGGTAGCTGATGAAGCCCGTGTGTGCCCACTGAGCAATGCTGCACAGAAACTTCTGAGAAACCATGTCAGTGGGCTGCTCATCAGATCCACTGTGATGGCACTCCCTTGCTGGGAGCCCTCTGCAAAGACTTCCCATGCTCTTGGTTTAAAGGATTCCCTTTTCTTTTCCCTCAGTGCTTGAGATCAATGAGGAGATACGGCTCGTTTGGCCAAGGAAAGGGTCTTAAACACGTTTCCAATAACATGGTGAGGAATGTATTAAAGTTACAGCTGTCCAAGTGGGGAAAGAAAAGTGCAACTATGTAATGTGCAGGACCTAATATTTTCAAATTTTCCCAATGAGAAATGCTGGTGGCATTCTCCTTGCAATTGCTTGATATCAACCATTCTCAACTATTGCCCTCAGCGCCAATTAAGCACTTACTGGCATCTTCCCTTCAGTGGTGTGGGCTCCCTGCGCTCCTTTACCACAGTGTTGGGGAGAATTTTGTGACTTGATGCCCAAATCACCCTTCAGCAAATGAAGAATTGAATGTTCCAGTTGCTGGAGCCTCAGCTTTCAGCACCGTCCAAGGGCTGCCTTGGGGAGAGATCTGTCTGCCTTGCTCCAAGTCCTGTCTACCTTCTGGGGCAGCCTGTGGTCAGTGACTAACCAAAGGTCTAAAGGACCTGTCCTCCAACCCCCGAAGTGGGGAGCTGATTGGAGTATCTCATTTTCACTGCTCCCCGTGGGGCCGTCTGTGACTGCCAATGAGACCACATAGCGGTCCGACTCCTCACTGTGCCCAGTCCTGCTGCCCGCCTGGCCCTTCCATGGGTCGGATCCCCAGCACCCTGCCTGATTAACTTCCTGCCCACTAAATCCCACCTCACAGCCCCTTCCCAGGGAACTCCATGGCAGTAACCTTGTGCTGCTTTAGATCTTGGTTTTGCCATTGTGTGGTGACCATAGAGTTAATTCCACATCAACGCTATCTTGTATTTCCATTTTGAATACACACTTCTTGAGCTACTTAAATGAAAACAATAGTTGAATCTAGATGATAGGGTTAATAAAAGAGATTGAGTTTATAGGATTTAAGAAAGCCCTAATCTTTGAGGGCATTAGATAAAATGAGGGAATCTTACTCACAACGAGAGGTAATTAGATTTAGATCTTGAATACATTAATTAGAAATCAGGGATATGAATTTAAGAGATTGTCTGTAAAAAAGGAAGGAACGTTTCCCTTTACAATAGTTAGTGTTCGATAATGAGATAAAGGTCCCGGAGGAAAGCGTGCTTTGTCTGTGCAGCTTTAATCACTGGATGATGGTGGGAGCAAATACAGCAGGTTTTCTGCAGGGAAGAGTTTGAGCAAGTGAGGAAATTTCTCTTGTAGATGCTACCAGTGTAGAACACTTACGCTCATTACCTTTTATAACGTAATGAAGTCATTCACTGAACTTCTTAAGTGCCCCTTGGCTGGACACATCCTGGGACAACCAGCATGGAGCTAAGAGGAAAACAAAATTCTTTCATATTAATAACACTTTTGGAGGTATTTCATGGAACCTTCCCAAATAGCTGGAAAAACTCTAAGTAGATTTTTATAGAGTTTTATTTTAGCATTCAGGTACTTTCTAGATAATTCTGTAACTATGAGCTCCCTGTAAGCTTTTAACTTTCCCCAGTGAATTTCCATAGCCTCATTCAATACAGTATCTAAGTTTTTCAAACTGTAGCTATAAAATTTTCCTATTTTCTCTGAGTATTTTCAGTCTAAGATTCAGAACATTCCTATGTTTCACCTTTTCTGTCATAGCTTCCTGGTACTATTAAATCATAGTGTGCTCTGATTTTCCCTCCAGATAAGATTTACTGAGATTTAGAAATTGAAGATTAGCTAGGGTTATAAATAAATGAGAAGTTTCTTTACTAACATGCATTAAGGAAAGTCATTGAGCTCTCTGCCCATGGAAAGTCTCCACCTATGATGTGAACTTATTTACTAAATCACTTATTTTACTTAAATAATTAGTGTTAAGTGTGACTTGAAACCCAAAATTATTAAAGATAGCCTTTGTAATAAGGTATGCGATGCTGAGAACCCAGCCCATTTCCCTCCCCTCCAGCCCTTTCCCCTTCCTCCTTTTTACTTGTTTCCTCAGGTATATATTCCTTAAATCTATTGTCAGCACCCACAAATACTAATAATGCAAAAGTTTGTGCATTCACTCACTCAAAATTTATTTATTGAACATCTGTTATGTGTCCAAGCATGTGCTGGAAATATTTGTTAGCCAAGCAGGCATTTCTCTTCCCTAAAGGAACTCAATGTTGGGGAGGAAAAACTTTCTACCCTTCTTGTTCTATCAGCTGTGTTCTATAGCTGAGCCTAAGAATTAAACTAACATAAAAGAGATTAACAGGAGAAAAGCATACATATTTTATTTAATATTTTTATATGTAAACAAGAATCTTCAAAAGGAAAATGAAGACCCAAAGATGCTATAAGGCCTTAAAGCTTATATACTTTTTAAAACAAAGAATGATAAATCGCAGGATGTGACAAGACGTAGGTGCTTGAGCTAGGGGCAGTAAATTATGGGACAGCAATTAGGAAATACATGGGGGAAACTAAGGGATAATCAGGGTTATTTCAGTAGGTCTGTTTGTACAGATCCATGTTGGCACTGACTCCCAGTCAGATGATAAAATGTTCTCAGTACGAGGTCACTTTCCTCAAGGGAAATTTTATGACCTGCTTTTAAGTAAAAAGAGGAAGGCCAGAGATCCCTTCCTGCACCTGCTATTTTTCCAGTGCCTTTAGTGCAGAATAATCAATATGCCAAAGCAGTACCTTTTGGGGTGACACACTCTGAACCCCTTCAGTAACATAAAGTGACCCCTGATGTCGAAGAGTTCATTATGGAGTAGGAGACCTGAACACACGTAACAGCAATGCATCAGATATGTTATATGTTTTAATTACTACACAGAGATGAGTGTGAAAGCTTACCAATTCTGCTTTTGAGACTCAGGAACTGTCAACAAGAGAAAGAGTTCCAGGCAAGAAGTTAGTTTGTGCAGAGATCTGGGACTTGCCAGTGAAATCCTGGAACCAAACAGAGGGCCCTGAGGTGTGTGTCTAAGAAGGGGAAACAAGAAAAGAGGCTGACCCATCAGCAAAGGGCTGGGCTGTCACCTTCATTTCTTAGTGAGAAATGTGGTAATAGAAATTATGTCAGAGAAAGCAAACTGACCACTGAAGATTTGGGTGTAATACAGAATTACTATAATGGAGAATTCCTGCTAAAGAATGCTTTCCCAGACAGGGACTACATAATTCTATTCTCTTATGAATCTAGATGATGACTAGTGTTCATTCATTAAATATGAGCAGCAGGGCTATATGTCACTCCCAGGCCAAGGAGATGTAAAACAAGTATGATCTTCACTGCCTCTCATTTCCTGCCTAAATAATGGCACACAGAGCAACCTTGGATACTTCATGTGGAAGGTGGTACAGGCTCCAGCAGCCCAGGTGCTGGAATGGCTGGAGGACTCATAGCTCCACTCTGCTAACCAAGAACACCTAGTACCCGACTGATGTACAAAGGAGAAATCAAATGTTATCCTGTTGTGCCATTGACATTTTGTATTTTCTTTGTCACTGCAGCTAGCTTTAATTAATGCAGGAGTCCATTTAGGGATTTTCCATAGGCATGACATGACCAGATACATATTTTTGAAAAAGAAAGATGTATTGGTGTGAGCAGTAACATCACGGTATTGGGAGGCTGCCGTTTAGTTAGTAGAAGGTTAGGACCTGTATCGGGATGTTTACAGCAAAAAGAGAGGATAGCTTTGGATGATATTTGGGTGGTCACCTGCAGGAAGTGCTTCTAGCTTTGTAAGGGCTAAATCTAAATGGCTCACAGGTTTTGATATATGAGTGGCAAATTTCTAAAAAACATGGAAAAATATCCAGTTAGTAATGAAATTAGTGGTATGGCAAACATGCATATTAGATTTGGAGCACCCCAAATATAATGATTAGGGGAGACTGCTGTACCATCACATTAAAATATTTGAAATGAAAGATGCAATTTTTTTATGGGAAATAAGCTTCTCATCATAAAAAGGAATATCTTTGGTTTAACTCTTCTTCCTAGAAAATGGTTCCTTTTTTATATGAATGCCAGTCACCTCATAAAGAAAGGACTGCCAAGACATATTTCAGCAAGAGTGCCTAGAGACTTATAAATGCAGGGAGAGTGGAGCTTGAAGAGAGAAACCCTCTCTCACCAGAGTGCAGAATGCCAGATAATGAATCCTGACACAGGCGACATTACAAATTGGAGTATGGAAGGGGAGAACAAGTCAAGGAAATAAGACAGCCGTTAGAGAATGAGTGATTGTGGTAATTAAGGTTACTGGTAAAGAAGGGTTTAGTTATTGCAATGCAAATAAATCAGGAGTGTGTTTTAAGCAATGAAACAGTGTGCCTCTTGGAATTTGTCAAGTTCTTGCTTTTTTGTTGCCATATAACCTAAGCACTAGTCAGGAAGTACCTTTACACCTATAAGATATATATAGAAAAAAAAAGTAATTGCTGAAATATGAAAAGAGGCTGATATATACACCTAGCTGCCTTGGAACAGTTGTGGATTAAAACAGCAAAAAATATATCAATCATATTTCTCAATCAGTATTTAACATATCATTACCAAATTTTGGCAGGGATAAATGACACATTTGTAGGTGATGTTAATGAACATGACATTTTAAATTCAGATTGACAAAACTCAAAGCTTGTATTTGTAAAATAATCCCCAAATCTCTCAGAGGATGTATGATTTGCTAAACTGAAGCATTGTTCTGCTAAAGGTTTCATATATTAACTGATAATAATCTATTTTTTTCAAGCCATACTTGAATGAATAAAAAAAATTTTTTTCATGTTATTAGTTGTTTGCTGTTCCTTTTTGTGGGGAGGGGGATTTTTCTCTTCTGTTATTGCAGTGTTAGGAATCTAGTGATAAAAAATATAATATAGCCTACAGAGAATTGTTTCAAAATTTGAGCTTTGAATTCCTGTTTATGATTACAGATAAATTTGCTTTTATATTATAAAGAACATTTGTTTTTCTGATTATAAAATTATGTGTGTAATATAGTTATTTGTTTCTCTTTTTTTTCCCCAGGCACAGATAAATTTGGATTGTTTTTCCTGAAATGTCTTATTATATGGTCCTATACCAGAAATATTCTTTGACAATGTGATTTTAATAGCTGCCCAATGATCCCTTCAATAGATCTATCATAAACTTTTTAATAATTCTTCTCTTTGCAATGTTCCCAAACTTTGCCTTTCTACAACATACACAGACACACACACAAAGGAGAAAACCTCCACTTGAATAAGCCTCCTTATAAAACATATTTGTACATGTTATTTTTTTACCAAATATTTCTAGAAATGGAATTTCTACATTAAGGTGTATAAACCCTTCTGAAGGCTTTGGATACATATCGCTAAACTGCTCTCCAGGCCACCTGCAGCAATTTACACTCCCACCAGTGACCATTGTTACCCAGCCAGCTTTATCATTACTGTTTCTAACCTGTGTCACTTTGAGAGATGAAAAAAGGCATCTTATTGTATGTATCATGTTATTTTCATTTCTCTAATTTGTTAATTAGCCATTCATGACTTTCCTTCTCTGAAAAGACTTTCTGAACTTTTACATTTTATTGTTTTCAAGATAATGCTGTATAGTAGTATGTATTTTTGGAGAACCATATTCTAAGATGTTGCCTTTCAGTTTTATTTTTTACTTTTATCCATACATCTTTTCATTATTCTGTAGACAAATATAAATTCCTGAACTTACTACATCTTAAAAACCTTCACCCATGACGTAGTCATCTGAAAGTTTACCTCCATTTTCTTCTAGTTATTTTTCATTTATTTTTATAGTTAACTTTTTAATGTTTGGATTTATTTGGATGTGTTTTATGTGATCGACACTTAAGTTGTGTGTGTTTGTGTTTTCCAAAGTTGTTGGGGAGAGAGTTTATATAAAGTAATTTATTAGTCTGTAAACTAATAGCTGCATCATACATGCTTTAACAAATTAACACTTTCTTTTGCCTCCTTCTCAATAAGATATTTACAATATCCTAAACATAGGCTCCTCCTATAGATATATACATATGTGCTATATATATAATATGCATAAGTATACAATGTTATTATAGATAATAATATGCATAAGTATATAAATATAACTGTACAAGCATATAAATATTTATCTGTTAGAATTTATAAACAAACAATGATTCTACCCTTTATTGGAATATATCCATCCCTTTCCTGTGTTGATCTGTAATGTTTATCATATTACATGATATATATGTATTACATTCTTACATATTCTCTGGTCTGTTTCAGAACTACTTGCATTAATTCACAAGATCTGTCTATCCCATATATACCCCACCAATAAATCACTCACTTAATTGTTGTACTTTTACAATAGACATATGTTAACATGATGATGGAGGTTCTTTATTTCCCCTTTACAAGGATAGTTTCTCAAAGTGTTTCCAAATAACTTAAAATTATTTTGTCATATTCAAATTAATTTTTCATAGGGATTTTTATGAGATTTCAACCAATGTAAGAAGTATTTTGGATATAAATAATATTTTCTTTCCATACATATTCAATCTTTCCATCCAGGGAAAGTCTGTTTCTTTATTTAAATTTTCATAACTCTTAGGAAGTATTGTGGCTTTGCTTATATGAATTTGAGCCATTTCCATTAAAAAATATTTCTATGTGTTTTATAAATACACATACATTGTTTTATTAAAGAAAACTTCATTACATTTGTCTTGCCAGTGGGTTTCAGCCCCAGACAAGTTCACTGTGGATTAAATGAGATCAAAGAAATGATAGTGGAACGTTCGTGGGGTGAAAGGGTTTAAACCCAACTTTATTCCCATGGTGGCAGGTTGATCACTAGAATCCCATCCACTCAGAGTGAGTCGGCATGCAGCAAGCCGGTCTCTGCCTCTGGTCCTCTCTTCCCCAGCAGCTGTCTCAGTCTCTGTCCTCAGTGCTGCCACCACACCAGTCTCTGGTCTCCCGCAGCCTTGCAGCCGTGCCACCGTGTCCATGTCACCAGAGCACTGGGCAGAGCTCTTTGAGTCAGTAACAGTGTATTGCCCATACATATGTAGTGAGCTAGTCGACCAGGGCGAGGTGAGAATCCTGGCCATGGGAATCTTCACTTTATCCACAACATTATATGTTCTAACATATAAGAAATCTATTGTTTTCTCATTTAGCTGTGTCACTGGATTTTGTTATTAATTCTATTACAGTTAATCTTTTAGAAGCTTCTAAAAAAAATAGATGTAATGACATCATTACAATCATCTTGTTTCATTCTTTCCACAAGGTTTAACTCTTGTTACTTATTCTTTAATCTTCTTTTTTTTTGGCTCTGACCAGACCCTCCAGAAAAATGTTAAATAGGCACTAACAAACTTTATTGTATTATTTAAAAGCTGGATGAAATTCCACTACAGCTGTGTTTTTCAAAGTGTTATCCTTTGAACATTAGTGTTTCCAGATGCTTTTGGAAAAAGGAAATTCATGTTTAAAAAAAAAGTCTGTGAAACATTTCATGAAACGCTTATATTTTTATATGTTAATGATCTGATAAATCCTTGTAGTTAAAAAAATGTTTTTGTTTTACTCCATTTCCTAAAAGATCACATAATTTTTCATAGTATTTTATTTAAAAACCATGAGAATTCATTTCATTGAGCAAAATTGGCTATCAGTTAAAACAAAATGCTGTGTCCTATTTACCCAACTGAGGAAATACCAAGGGTAGCAGGAGAGTCCTGCCCTGGCTGTGGGGAAGCAGGGAAAGCCCACTAATGATCAGGTCATTACCACGCCACACTTCCTGTTCTCAGTCCAAAACCTTTGATTTGCTTGAGTTCTAAATTTAGATGATTGTTTCCATTTCTGTTGAGTCTTGGAAATATACCCTTAAGTTTCAGATGTACACATTCTTCTTAATTCTCTTTTAAGAAGTGTTATATTCTACCTGGAAGTTAATTCCACGAAGTTCTCCCATAGTTCTATAGTGGCTCCCAACACATGCGAATTCAGCTACATGCATTAATTTTGAGATCTAATTGGGAAAGGATGGGATTGTTTGTACTCATTTTGAGCTAAATTATATCACTTTGGAGCTGTTTAGTCTTGTATTTAAATAGTAAATTTGCAACAAACAATCTTAGCATAGTGGTAGTAAAGACAAAGAAACAGAACTTGAGTTAATCATAATCCATTGTGACCATTTGGAGATTTTGTGTTGAAAATTTCCATCACTGAAAAAAGGTGGGTTTTTCATTTGCAAGCTGCAGATTTGGGTTCCTAGATGAAACATTTTGCTAAATTAAAGTAATATATTTAAGGTGACATTTAAAATTACTCTTATTGGGCCTGGCTTTTATACCCCTGTATCAGTCAGTCGTTGGCTGGAGGCTGGGAGCATCTTCCATTAGCAGACAATTCTCTGGAGAAGAAGGCAGCTGTGTGGAGTTAGCACTTCACCCTCAATAGCAGCTGGGGTGGTTCCCTGGCCTGGTGAAGGGCTCTACATGGAGAACCAACAGACTGTACCTCAGACTCAAACTTTACTTCCCATTTATTCTGTTACAGAGTTCTTCAATTATTTGTCCAGAAGGTCTCATGTGGCAGGCTGAGAAACACTGCTCCACCATCCACATCCTAATGCTGGAACCTGGGAATGTTACCTTATATGGCAAACAAATAAACAAGCAAAAGGATGTTTGCAGGTGTGATTAGGAATCTTGTGATGGGAAGAAGAGCCTGGATTACCCAGGTGGGCCCTTAATTCAATCGTAGCATCCTCTAAAGAGGGAGGCAGTAGGAGATTTTTGCATGAGACACGGAAGAGAAGGTGGTGTGACCATGGAGGCTGAGTTGAAATGATGTGGCTACAGGTCAAGGAAACCAGCAGCCACAAAAGGATGCATTGGCTCTGAGACCCTCCAGAGGGAGCACAGCCCTGCCAGCACCCTGATTCTGGCCTCAGAACCAGGGAAGAATAAATTTCTGTTGTTGTTAGCAGTCCATTTTGCTGCAGTTTGTTACAGCATCCACAGGAAACTAACCCAGCACTGCTAATCAGATTCATCAGTAAGCAGCTTGGAACTTGACTGACTTTTCCTAACAAGTGCACCCACCTTTGCCAGGTCTGTGAATAACAAATCTTTTTTCCTATATTCATGGATTTTATTTTCCCTTAGCTGGTTTTTTTTTGTATTTATTGTTGGTGGTACACAAATGTATCTTTGTTATTTTTTTCATTAATTTTTTATGGATATTTATTTTATTCATTACATATACAGTCCTTTTGAGCAGGGCTTATTTTAATAGAGGTAGAAAGAAGTTTTGAAGTCAAGTAGTCCTGGTTTAGAATTCCAGACCCTAGACAAGGTACTGAAGGTACTGAAGCCTCAGGTTCCTTGTATAGTATAGTGATGAAAACACCCATATTTAAGGGGTAATTGCATGGATTCAGTGAGACAACAAAAAGAGTGCCTGGCTCAGGGAAGGAATCAGATAAAGTGAAATTCCTTCTTTCTTACCCTGAGTAACTAATACATCCTTTGGCATTATAACAACCATTGAGTTAAGTAACTTTATTAACTCACTTACTTTTAATTATGAGTGTGAATTGAACACACTCATAATTTAAACAGTAAATTGCAAAAAAAAATTTAACAATTGATATTTACAAAAGGTTGCATTATTTATATACAAAATCACACATTGGAGTAAGAGGTAATCTTGGAACATATTTATAACTCTGAGGGCTGAATATTCATTTTTTAGCCAAACCGTAAATCATTTATGCATGATGCAGTTGTGAAAATCAGCAGTTAATACAATTTTTTTAAATAAGGTATTATTGATATACACTCTTATGAAGGTTTCACATGAAAAAACAATGTGGTTACTACATTTGCCCATATTATCAAGTCCCCACCCATAGTCACTGTCCATCAGTGTAGTAAGATTCACTACTTGCCTTCTCTGTGCTACACTGTTTTCCCCGTGATCCCCCACACCATGTGTACTAAACATACTACCCCTCAATCTGCTTCTCCCTCCTTCCGCACCCCCTCCCCCACCCCTCTCCTTTGGTAACCACTAGTCCCTTCTTGGAGTCTGTGAGTCTGCTGCTATTTTGTTCCTTCAGTTTTGCTTCGTTGTTATACTCCACAAATGAGGGAAATCACTTGGCACTTATATTTCTTCATCTGGCTTATTTCACTGAGCATATATCCTTCAGCTCCGTCCATGTTGTTGCAAATGGTAGGATTTGTTTCTTTCTTATGGATGAATAGAATTCCATTGGGTATATGTACCACCTCTTTATCCATTCATCTACTGATGGACACTTAGGTTGCTTTCATATCTTGGCTATTGTAAATAGTGCTGCAATAAACATAGGGGTGCATATGTCTTTTTGAATCTGAGAACTTGTATTCTCTGGGTAAATTCTAAGGAGTGGGGTTCACGGGTCAAATGGTATTTCTATTTTTAGTTTTGGAGGAACCTCCATATTGCTTTCCACAATGGTTGAACTAGCTTATATTCCCACCAGCAGCGTAGGAGGGTTCCCCTTTCTTCACATCCTCACCAGCATTTGTTGTTCTTAGTCTTTTCGATGTTAGCCATCCTACTGGTGTGAGGTGATATCTCATTGTGGTTTTAATTTGCATTTCCCTGAGGATTAGTGATGTGGAGCATCTTTTCATGTGTCTGTTGGTCATCTGAATTTCTTCTTTGGAGAACTGTCTCTTCATATCCTCTTTCCATTTTTTAATTGGGTTATTTGCTTTTTGGGTGTTGAGGCATGTGCGTTCTTTATATATTTTGGATGTTAGCCCCTTTGTTGTATACGTCATTTAAAAATATATTCTCCCAAACTGTAGAATGCCTTTTTGTTCTGTTGATGGTGTCCCTTGCCATACAGAAGCTTTTTAGGTTGATGTAGTCCCATGCATTCATTTTTGCTTTTGTTTCCCTTGCTCGAGGACATGTGTTCAGGAAGAAGTTGCTCATGTTTATATTCAGGAGATTTTTGCCTATGTTGTCTTCTAAGAGTTTTATGGTTTCGTGACTTACATTCACATCTTTGATCCATTTCGAATTTCCTTTTGTGTATGGGGTTAAATAATAATCCAGTTTCATTCTCTTGCACATAGCTGTCCAGTTTTGCCAACACCAGTTGTCAAAGAGGTTGTCATTTCCCCATTGTACATCCATGGCTCCTTTTTCATATATTAATTGACCGTATATGGTTGGGTTTATATCTGGACTCTTGGGTCTGTTCCATTGGTCTATTGTTCTGTTCTTCTGCCAGTCCCAAATTGTCTTGATTCCTGTGGCTTTGTAGTAGAGCTTGAAGTTGGGGAGCATAATCCCCCCAGCTTTATTTTTCCTTCTCAGGATTGCTTTGGCTATTCAAGGTCTTTTGTGTTTCCATATGAATTTTAGAGCTATTTGCTCTAGTTCATTGAAGAATGCTGTTGCTATTTTGATAGGAATTGCATTGAACCTGTAGATTGCTTTAGGCAGGATGGCCTTTTTGACAATATTAATTCTTCCAATCCATGAGCACAGGATGTGTTTCCATTTATTGGTATCTTTAATTTCTCTCATGAGTGTCTTGTAGTTTTCACAGTATAGGTCTTTTACTTCCTTGGTTAGGTTTATTCCTAGATATCTTATACTTTTTGATGCAATTGTGAATGAAATTGGTTTTCTGATTACTCTTTCTGCTAGTTAATCGTTAACATATAGGAATGCAACAGATTTCTGTGTATTAATTTTGTATCCTGCAACACTGCTGAATTCAGATATTAGATCTAGTAGTTTTGGAGTAGATTCTTTAGAGTTTTTTATATACAATATTATGTCATCTTCAAACAGGGACAGTTTGACTTCTTCCTCACTAATCTGGATGCCCTTTATTTCTTTGTGTTGTCTAATTGCTGTGGAGAGGACATGTGGAACTATGCTGAATAAAAGAGGAGAGAGTGGGCATCCTTGTCTTGTTCCTGATCTTAAGGAAAGGCTTTCAGTTTCTCACTATTATGTGTGATCTTGACTGTGGGTTTGTCATAAATGGCCTTTATTATGTTGACTTATTTGCCCTCTATACCCATTTTGTTGAGAGTTTTTATCATGAATGGATGTTGAATTTTGTCAAATGCTTTTTCGGCATCTATGGAGATGATCATGTGGTTTTTGTCCTTCTTTTGGCTGATGTGGTGAATGATGTTAATGGATTTTCTAATGTTGTACCATCTTTGCATCCCTGGAATAAATCCTACTTGATCATGGTGGATGATCATTTTGATGTATTTTTTAATTCGGTTTGCTAATATTTTGTTGATTATTTTTGCATCTATGTTCATCAGGGATATTGGTCTGTAATCTTCTTTTTTTGTGGTGTCTTTGCTTGGTTTTGGTATTAGAGTGATGCTGGCCCCATAGAATGAGTTTGGGAGTATTCCCTCTTCTACTTTTTGGAAAACTTTAAGGAGGATGGGTATTAGGTCTTCACTAAATGTTTGATAAAATTCAGCGCTGAATCCATCTGGTACAGGGATTTGTTCTTAGATAGTTTTTTGTTTACCCATTCAATTTCATTACTGGTAATTGATCTGTTCTGATTTTCTGTTTCTGGGTCAGCCTTGGAAGGGTGTATTTTTCTAGAAAGTTTTCCATTTCTTCTAGGATATTCAGTTTGTTAGCATACAATTTTTCATAGTATACTCTCATAATTCTTTGTATTTCTGTGGTGTCCATAGTAATTATTCCTTTCTAATTTCTGATTCTGTTTATGTGTGTAGATTCTCTTTTTTTCTTGATAAATCTAGCTATGTGTTGATCTATTTTTTTTATTTTCTCAAAGAATCAGCTCCTGCTTTCATTTATTCTTTCAATTGTTTTATTCTTCTTGATTTTATTTATTTCTGCTCTCATCTTTATTATGTCCTCTTTCTACTGGCTTTGGTCCTCATTTATTCTTCTTTTTCTAGTTTCGTTAATTGTGAGAATAGACTGTTCATATGGGAGTGTTCTTCTTTCCTGAGGTAGGCCTGTATTGCAATATACTTTCCTCTAAGAATGGCCTTTGCTGTGTCCCACAGATTTTTGCAGTGTTGAATTATTGCTGTGATTTGTCACCATATGTTGTTTGATCTCTGTTTTTATTTGGTCATTGATCCATTGGTTATTTAGGAGCATGTTGTGAAGCCTTCATGTGTTTTTGGAATTTTTCATATTCTTTGTGAAATTTATTTCTAGTTTCACACCTCTGTGGTCTGAGAAACTGGTTGGTACAATTTCAATCTTTCTGAATTTACCAAGGTTCTTTTTGTGGCCTTGTATATGATCTATTCTTGAAAATGTTCCATGTTCACTTGAGAAGAATGTGTATTCTTTTGCTTTTGGCTGGAGAGTTCTGTAGATGTCTGTTAGGTCCATCTCTTCTAATGTGTTATTCAGTGCCTCTGTGTCCTTACTTATTTTCTGTCTGGTTGATATGTCCTTCAGAGTGAGTGGAGTGTTAAAGTCTCCTAGAATGAATGCATTGCATTCTATTTCCCCTTTTAATTCTGTTACTATTTGTTTCACATATGTAGGTGCTCCTGTGTTGAGTGCATAGATATTTATAATGGTTATATCTTCCTGTTGGATTGGCCCCTTTATCATTATGTAATGTGCTCTTTGTCTCTTGTGCCTTTCTTTGTTTTTAAGTCTATTTTGTCTGATGCAAGTACTACAACCCCTGCTTTTTTCTCCCTATTAGTTGTATGAAATAACTTTTTCTATCCCTTCACTTTTAGTCTGTGTATGTCTTTGGGTTTAAACTGAGTCTTTGGTAGGCATCATATAGATGGGTCTTGTTTTTTATCCCTTCAGTGACTCTGTGTTTTTTTTATTAGTGCATTCAGACAATATACATTTAGGGTAATTATCATTAGGTATATACTTATTGCCATTGCAGGCTTAAGATTTGTGGTTACCAAAGGTTCAAGTTTAACTTCCTTACTATCTAAGAGTGTTATTACAAACACAATCTAAAGTTTCTTTTTTTCTCCTCCTTTTTCTTCCTCTTCCACTCTTTATATATTAGGTATCATATTCTGTACTCTTTGTCTATCCCTTGACTGTCTTGGGGAGTTGTTGATTTAATTTTGCATTTGCTTAGTAGTTAACTGTTCTACATTCTTTACTGTTTTTTTATTACCTCTGGTGACAGCTATTAAACCTTAGGAAAACTTCCATCTATAGCAGTCCTTCCAAAGTACACTGTTAAGACAATTTGTGAGAGGTAAATTCTCTCAGCTTTTGCTTATCTGGAAATTGTTTAATCCCTCCTTCAAATTTAAATGATAATCTTGCCAGATAAAGTATTCTTGGTTCAAGGTCCTTCTGCTTCATTGCACTGCACATATCATGCCACTCCCTTCTGGCCTGTAAGGTTTCTGCTGAAAAGTCTGATGGTAGCTTGATGGGCTTTTCTTTGTATGTGATCTCATTTCTCTCTCTGGCTGCTTTTAATATTCTGTCCTTATCCTTGATCTTTGCCATTTTAATTATTATATGTCTGGGTCTTGTCTTCCTTGGGTGCCTTGTGTTGGGAGATCTGTGCATCTCCATGGCCTGAGAGACTATCTCCTTCCCCAGATTTGGGAAGTTTTCAGCAATTACCTTGTCAAAGACACTTTCTATCCCTTTTTCTCTCTCTTCTTCTTCTGGTAATATGAATATTGTTCCGTTTGGATTGGTCACACAGTTCTCTCAATATTCTTTCATTCTTAGAGATCCTTTATTCTCTCTCTGCCTCAGCCTCTTTGCATTCCTCTTCTCTAATTTCTATTTCATTTATCATCTCCTTCACCTTATCTAATCTTGCTTTTAAAATCTTCTGTTGTATGTTTCATTTCATTTCTGATACTGTGTCCCCTAATTCTTTTATCTCTGTCCCGAATTCATTCCTGAGTTCTTGAATATTTTTCTGTACCTTCATGAGCATGTTTATGATTTTTATTTTGAAATCTCTTTCAGGAAGATTCATGAGTTTGGTCTCATTTGATTATTGCTCTGGTGTATATATGATTTTGCTTTGAACCAGGTTCCTTTGATGTTTCATATTTGTATGTGGCACCCTTTATTGAGCAGAAGCTCTACTCTCTGGAGCTGCTCAGCCCCTGGAGAAATGTCAGAGGTTGCAGGGGAGTGGTGTTGATGCCTTGGGGAGGAAAGAGCTGTTTCCTGCTTCCTGGCCACTATGCCTGTCTGCACTGCCAGAACCAGTGGGCTGAGTACAGAGGTGTAACCCTCTATGTTTTGCCTTTGTAACTGCTGTAGGTGGGGCTTCCCTCTGGCTGGCCTGATGCCAGGGCAGGGTTTGCTGGTTTGCAAGCCAGATGCCGGCTGTCCAGGCAGAAGACACAGCAGGCTGCATACCACGGTGGGGGGCTTGGAGCTGTGTAGCCAGCCAGGGAGCTGGAGTGCCTGAAGATCGAGAAAGTTCCCAACCTGCTGGGCAGAGTGCACCCAGACATTTTGTCTACCTGTCCTTTCTCCTGAGCAGTATGCTCTGTGCAGTCCTTGCCTCTTTAGCAGCTCTCTCACTGTTAGTAAGTCTCTCAGATTGCCTGCCTTTCTTTGTCCCACCACTGCCAGATATGGATCCCTGTTTTCCACAAGCGGCTAGAATCTCAGTCTCTCTAGGTATTCTGCTGTCTTAGCTTTCCAATCACCAGAGCACCATGCAATGTAGGTTTGTGATCTCAGAGCAGATCTCCAGAGCTAGGTGTTCAGCAGTCCCAGGCCTCCATTCCCTCTCCACTCCATTTATTTTCCTCCCGCCAATGAGCTAGGGTGGGGGAAGGGATGGGTTCTGCTGGGCCACCGTTTTGGTACGTTTCCCTATTCTGTGAGGTCTATTCTTTTCTTCAGGTGTATGCAGTCTGGCACAGCCCCCTTTCCTATTGCTCTTTCAAGATTAGTTGTATTAATTATATTTTCATATTATATGTGGTTTTAGGAAGAGGCCTCTGTCTCATCTCTCATACCACCATCTTTAATCATCTTGTCCTGTTAATCCATTTTTTTAAATCTAGTTCTTTCTTTGTAATATGAACACAAGGAAGCAATCAGTGCCACTTGGCTTTGTGCATACGTAGGTGTGTGCATCTGTGTGGTGTGAACCAGACCTTGCCATCTGCTTTTGTAGGTAAACAGGCCTAAATAAACATTCAAGACTTAATAGGTCCTGGAAATAGAGGTGAATTCACAGGAAAGCAGACTGTTTCTGGGCCTTGGACTGGGCAACTTTGGTAGGAAGGAGACCAAGAAAAAAATGTAAAATAATCATGTCAAAAGAAAGGTGGGCTCCCAAGGAACTGAAATGATGAAGGGAAATAGAGTAATGTGATAGTCATTTGGGTGACCCAGTGAGCCCCGCACATGCTGGATAGGTAGATAGATAATCCAGATAACCTCAAAAGATAATACTAGTACATTTTTCCCCTTGCCAGCTGATTGGGAGTGGCTCAGGTTGTGCCCTGTGTTGCTGGATGAATCTGACTCTTGGGGCTTATTAATCTAATTTGCTTCTAGACACACTCTGAGTGTATTTCCTAGCGCTGCCCATGAGGCTTTTGTACTTTTGTATTGTCATTGTTTGCCTTTGTGAAATAGTATATATGTATGTGTGAGTATGTTATATATATATACACACACACACCCTCTCTGCTCCCAGTTTCTGGCACAGAGCTTCTAAACCCATGTAAGTTTCTAAGTTGGTGAGAGTAGTAGGAGCATCCTTTATACTTGGTTTGTGGTTTCTGACACAGAGTTCCTATATGTCCTGTAATTTCCTGGGTGATGCAGTGTCTTTTGTTCTAGTGAGGTGGCAGCTTCCTGGATGGCACCTGATCACCAGGAAAAAAGCCATGATTAGAAGTTAGGCCCAGCCCCAAATCCCATTTTTGAGAGAGGGGAGAGGGGCTAGAAAGGGAGCCAATGGTCAATCATGCTTAACTGAAGCCTAAATAAAAGTTCCCAAAATATGGGGTACAGAGAGCTTCTGGGTTGGTGTGTACAGCTCCATGCACCAGGAGTGTGGCACACCCCAAGTCCCTGGGGACTGAAGGTCTGAAGTGGGGACCTTATGCACCTCACTCTATGTGCATTTTCTTCCTCTGGGTGTTTGCTGTACCCTTTATTTGTACTAAACGTGTAACATAAGTATTTCTATGAGTTCTTTCAGCTATTCTAGCAAATGATCAAACCCTAGAAGGGGAGCATGGGAACGCCAACTTATAGCTGGTCAATCGAAAGTACAAGTGACAAACTGGGACTTGGCATCTGAAACTGGTGGGTAGGGCAGTCTTGTGGGACTTACCCCTTAACTTGTGGGCTCTGACGTTATCTCCAGGTAGATAGTGTCAGAATTGAGTTAATTGTAAGACACTCAGTGCCACCGTATTGCTTAATATGTAGAAAACCTATGCATCCAGGATCAGAAGTATTTTATGTGGGTAGAGAAAAAACACAGAGGGGAGTATGTTTTTCTTTACAGCCTGCTGATTCTGACCAGAAGCAAACATGTGTCTCTGTGTATACTTATAATGCATTTAGGTATGTATGTATGTTGGAGCTTCTATAAGTAAACACTAGTCTTTACCAGGAATACCAAGAACTTATTGAGAAGTTGTTAAGGGAAAGTGTTAATGTTTAAAATGTTGTAAACCAGTTTACATGTTAAAAACTCTTATATACTATATTACTGTGTTCTTTCCAACAGTCTAGGAAAGCAAATTTATTCCTGATTTGTTCCAAATCTCAAATGTTAAGATTTCTAATGTCATGACTCTAGTAAATGTAAGTGTTGTGAATCACATCGAGTATTGCTGAGTGTAACATAGATGAGAGTAGAGGGAAGGCCCTTATCTGAGTCGAGACAGCATTGGAGCAAACCTTGCTGAGGTTTCTACATTCCTGAGACTCATTTAGCGTATTACCAGAGAGTTCCTGCAAAACCCAATGGACCCAACATGGGCGAAGCTCTCTGCAGAGGAGAGCTTGTTACTGGACAGGGCTTTTACCTGAGAGGCAACCCAAAGCTCCAGAATTCAAAAGGCCTACCTGTGACAGGTGTCTTCTGTCCTCACTCAAATGCCCATAAAGCTCTGAGTTGTAAAACCTTTGCTTTTTGTCCTCCTTTCAGTTCTACATTTCCCCTCATACATAACTACTGTTCAATTCCACTTTGGGATCCTACCATTTGAAAAAGGAGGAAACTCACATATCATTCTCTTTCGTATCATTATAGCACATGAGTGCTTCCACCTCTACCCACCCATTACTGATTTCTGTTGAATTTTGCTCTTTTTCCCATTGCTTGGAATCTTGGCAAATCTTCATGGTTGCACCTTTGCTCTCCCACTTGTGTCTACATCCAAAGTGGGTGCTTTGGTGATACGGAGAAGTTTTAGTGATCTGAACAGCAGAGCATACCAGCCACAATGTTCCCTTAAATCAAAGCCTAATCCACAGCAAATCCATAAGTCTCCTTAGCTCTATGAAGGCTAAGAGAGGTGAGGAAGCTGAAGAAAAAAAGTTGAAAGCTGGCAGAGGTTAGTTAATGAGGTTTAAGGAAAGAGACCATCTCCATGACAGAAAACTGCAAGGTGGAGCAGCAAGTGCTGATGTAGAAGCTCCAGCAAGTCATTCAGGAGATCCAGCTGAGATTGTTAATGAAGGTGGCTACATGAAAGAGTAGATTTTCAAAAGACACATCCATCAATTGGAAAAAGATGCCAACCAGGATTTTCATAGCTAGAAAGGAGAAGTCAGTGCCTGGCTTCAAAGCTTCCAAGGACAGGCTGACTCTATTACTAGGGGCTAATGCACCTAGTGACTTTATGTTGAAGTCAATGCTCATTGACCATTCTGAAAGTTCAAGAGACCTTAATTATGCTAAGTCTACTCTGCCTGTACCCTATACTATAAATGGAACAATAAATCCTGGATGACAGCACATGTTTATAACATGGTTTACTGAAGCCCACTGTTGAGACATGCTCAGGAAAAAGGTTCCTCTTAAAATATTACTGCCCATTGACAATGCACCTGGTCACCCAAGAGCTCTGATGGAGATGGACAACTACATGAATGTTTTCATACCTGCTAATGCAACATCCATTATGCAGCCCATGAATCAAGGAGTCATTCTGACTTTCATGTATTAATCTTTATATTCATAAGGCTATAGCTGCCATACATAGTGATTCCTATAATGGAAGTGGGCAAAGTAAATTGAAAACCTTCTGGAAAGATTCACCATTCTAGATGCCTTTATGAACATTAATAATTCATTAAAAATATCAACAAGAACAAGAGTTTAGAAGTTGATTCCAACCCACATAAATGACTTTGAAGGATTCAAGACTTCAGTTGAGGAAGTAACTACAGAAGTGCTGGAAATAGCAAGAGAAGAATTAGAAGTGGAGCCTGAAGATGTGACTGAATTGCTACAATCTCATGTTAAACTTGAACCGATGAGGAGTTGCTTCCTAAGGATGAGCAATGAAATGGTTTTTTGAGATGCAATCTACTCCCAGTGAAGACGTGAAGACTGTTGAAATGACAACAAAGGATTTAGAATGATACATAAACCTAGTTGATAAAGCAGCCGCAAGATTTGAGAGGATTAACTCTTAATTTGAAAGAAGTTTTGTGAGTGAATGCTATCAGACAGCATTAAATTCTACAGAGAAATCATTTATAAAAAGAAGAGTCAATAATTATGGCAAACTTCACTTGTTATAGCAAAATTAAGGAACTTAAAAAGTTCCTTCTTCTAGAAAATTGCCACAGCCATCCAGCCTTCAGCAACCACCACCTTGATCAGTCAGGAGCCATAAACATAAGGCAAGGCCCTCCTCTAGCAAAGAGATTACAACTTGCTGGAATCTCCAATGATAGTTAACATTTTTTAGCAGTAAGGTCTTGTTTAAGGAATGGAGATTGGTTTTTGGAAAGAATGCTACTGCACCCTTGCCTACAGTATAGTGTAAATATAACTTTTACATGCACTGGGAAACCAGCAACCTCATTTGACTTGCTTTACTGTGAATTTCACTTTATTGCAATGGTCTGGAGCTGAACCTACAAATCTCTGACATATACCTGACTGTATTTAGAAAATGGTATGTGCTAAAATATAGGTCTTCTGACTTTAAACATTATTCTTCCTAATCCTAGAAAATTCTGTTTTTAACTTACATACAAAATTTCCTTACTGAAGAAATAAAAACTTAAAAAGTATGATGAATGGGGAATATAGAAGAAATTGTTCAACTTCTCTCAGAATCTGATCCCATTTTGCCATAGCATCTATTCTCTGGATCTGAGAATCAACTCTGAAATATCTGACTTAAAAAACAACAACTCCATGGTGGTCTAATTAACTAGCAATGTATTGGAAAACAAGCAGAGTACAGAAGAACTGAGAGGGGAAGGAACTTTGCCAGACCATGAAGCTTAGATCATAGCCTTTTACTGCTTCAACTCTCAGGTTGTTATCCTGCAAAAGGGGGAAAGGAGGAAATCCATCAAATGAGTAGAATGCTATTTTCTACATTTTCCTTCATCACTCCCATGCTCAATTAGCGATTTATTTGGTATCTTAAAAATATAACTTAATTTATGAATAGTAATATTAAGAAAGCACATGTTGGCTATGCACATTCATTCATTTCCTCAACAAAGAATACATGCTTTGCAACAATGTCAGTCACTAGATCAGTTGTTTGGGATACTGAGGTGAAAGAAATCTAGCCTGTTTTCATTCTTTCATTCAGAGAGCTCACATACTACCAGTAGAGCATGGAAAGCATGCATATATTTATATATAAAATGGGATATGTGATAATTGAGGTAAAGTTGAAGTGCTCTGATAGTAACATGTGGGAAGTAATTGTCTCCAACTGTAATTGTCTCCAAGGAGACTTCAACAGATCAAATTGGTCTGAAAGTTGAAGTTTGTCATTTGGAAAAAAGTGGAGTAGTGTGAAGCATTCCAGACTTGTAGAAAGAAAGATATGTGGAAAGAAACAGGGTGTGATTAAGATTAGGGCGTTCAGGGAACTAGATTCTCTGATATTGAGTGGATTGAGCTAAATACAGGCTCTCTGAAATATAAACAAAACAGCCTGCCAATAAAACAAAATTGAGTTTATCGCTTCCCTCAGGAAGAGACCTACCTCCATAGCAGTAGTTATGAGAAGGGGTGAGAGCAAAGTTGGAATATTTATTGAGTTTTTAAAATCGAGTTTAAGGCTGGTCTTTAAATGTGAGTGTTATAACAATCATATAATTTAGAGCAGCAAGGCAAGGATTTTGAAGCAAGAGGCTCAAAGAGTGTTAGGATATAAAATTTTATTTATCACTTTCAATTGAAGAATTGGTGGTCTTTCAGAAAATTCCTGGAATGGTAGATGTTTTCAACTTTTCCCTAACAAAAGTAGTCTGGAATCACAAGGTTCTGTTAATGAATAGTGGAATGATAAACTCATGTTCAAATAGACAGTAAACTGTGTGGGTGCATATGGTTCTGATTCTCAGTTGGGATGAAATGGAAGACAGTCAAAAGTGCAGTTTATCAGATGTTAATGGGTCTTGAATGTCATTCAGAAAGTTGGAATTTCTTAATTCTGAGGTATACTCCAGGGGAAAATCCAGGGGCAAAATACCATTGAAATCAAAATTAGTCAAAGGGAGAAATGAAGTGGGAGAAAACTATTTATTGCTTACAAGCAGTCATATACTTCTGCTCACCCATGTCTGTCACAACCAGGCTGCTGAAGAAAAAGGGGCCCCACCCAACCTCTCAGGTCCAGATCTGCCTTTGCTCCCCATGTGATATGGAGATGGACTACTTCTCTCCACCCCTTGGAAACACCTATTGATATGGAGATGCACTAAGGCCAGACAAGAGATTCTGGAAATATTCCAATTTTACCCACATGAGGAGGTAACATTTTTTTCTAAGAGAGTGGCTTCAATATATACATGTAAGTTTGTAGGAGTATTGAACAAAGGACAGACTAGATATGTCAAAGGGGAGGAGGAGAGAGAGGTTGAAATGAACTATAGACACTGGACACAGGTTAGTGAGTTAAAAGTCAAAAGGATGTAAGAGCTCAAACAAAGGCAATGGAAATAATGGGCCAGAACAGTTTTTCTAAGAGGAAATAATGATCTGATTATAAATGAAATGTGAGGCATGAAAGAGAAGGAATAAAAGGTAAAGGGTTAGTGAAATCTAAATGCTGTATATGTATGAACTGATTTACTTCACTCTAGAATCCTGGAAAGTAAGTCCTATTATATTCTCATTTTACATGTGAGGAAAATGAGGTGCTGAGAAGTTACCCCAGTCATGCAGAGGTAGAATTCAATCCAGCCTGTATGACCTTTGTTAAACTATACTATGGCTCAGATTTCTAGCTTGGGTTACTGGGTGATTGGTTACTACTAACTAAGATGGGGACTATTGGAAGATAACAGTTTGCAAGAAGAACTGATTAGTGCTAATTTGATCATGGGACACTATGTTTGTTTGCTGTGTTGTAACACCAGGGAGAAAATATGTTCCCAGCTCAGGGCAAATAATCTTTGAAGCCAAAATCAGTCAAAGGGAGACATAAAGTGGGAGAAACCCATTGATTGCTTACAAGCAGTCATCTCCTTCTGCCCACCTGTGTCTCACTACCCAGCTGCAAAAAGATGCCACCAAACCTGTCTCATCCAGCTGTGTGCTTGCTCCCCACCTCTCTTGTAATCAACTATTGATATGGAGATGGCTACTTCTCTCCACTCCTTGGAAACACCTATTAATATGGAGATGCACTAAGGCCAGGTGAGAGATTCTGGAAATATTGCAATATTACCCACAGCCCACCCCTCCAGAAATCTCACCTCATAATCTACTCACTCCCCATCTTGCACAATGGCCCCTATGTGAGAAAACTGGAGCACTGTAACCAGACTAATAACATACAATAACAACAGCAATAAAATCATGATAATCCTCAAGCCAGAGGATTCAGCTAGGTTCAAAGTCTTATGCAGATTTCATCCATAGCTCACGCATTCCATAGGCAGTCAGTAACCAAACAGGTAGGGAGTTCAGAGCAATCAACACACAGCAGCTACAGCCAGGGGGCATGTCCAGGTCACAGGAACTTTAGAAGACAATAATCTTAAGGGAGATAAGATACATGTTTTAAAGACACCAGCATAAGCAAATCTTGTCCTTCAGGTAGAATGCATGCAAGAGAGTGGTCATGTGATAGAAGAGTGGCAGGAATGGGATCTTGTCCTCTCTAGTACACCAGACCTTCACCCCACTCCCTGTGGGAATTACAGATGGGTCAATACATAGGGCTACAGGAGGTACATGCACTGGCTATAAAGATAAAAGAAAACTTCCCTGTAAGATGTTCTTACCTCCTTGATGTTTTGGATGCACTACCATGATCTTTAGGGGCCACTCTACTGTACTCCAGAGCACAAAGGAGGCCAGCTTCCAGGCCTTTTCCCCAAGGACCAGCCATCACTGATCCATGTGTCAAAATGTCCAGGGTCACGTTCACTCAACAGTCTCCAGGGTTTAATGCAGTTGGGGCTGGCAAGATGTTGTTCTGCCAGCCATATCCTGGTTCCAATAACTCCTCTTTAGTTTGTACATACAGTTGTATAGGAGAGGCAGCAAGGTGTGTTAGCATGTCCACAGGGCTCAAGGTTCCTTTTCGGTGCTTCTTATTCAAACTCCATAGCACTTTCCATAAGTGAACTGACCAGCCCCATAGACTATTGGTGTCTGACTTAAGGCCAGATTTCACCAAACCATTGTGCCTCTATCATGCCTGCCCTAATAGGTACATGAAAATTCTATTTTATCTCTAATTGTTCCACCCATTTTTGTAGTGTATGTCCAGTAAAGTGGGTGCTTGATTGTTCTCAATCACTTGAGATCTGCAAAGAGATACTCTAGGCCCCTCCTGGTGGTTTGCTGATCTGCATAACATGCAGGTAAAGCAACCAGCAGGCCAGTAGCTGCATTCGCACAAGTAATGGCATATCGATAACCTTCTGATATAGGCAGAGGCCCAATATAGTCTATCTGCCACCTGACATGGGGTATCGGCCCCTTTACTATTGTCCCATGTTGCTGCAGGACTTGGTATAAGTCCCTTTTAGAGCACACAAGGCACTCCTTCTGGGAGTCCACTGTTGGCCTTCCCACATGAAGGCAAACTGTTCCTGACTTTCCTGTGCTATGTCAATAGAGAAGAAAGCATTAGCAAGGTCTACACATAATGATATGTCCCTAGTTCATGACTGAGGGTGTCCATAAGGGCTGCTATAGAGGGGACAGAAGCCTGCAAAGGGGGTGTGACTTTATTCAATTCCCTGTAGTCCATGGTCATACACCAGGAGCCATCTGGCTTTTTCACTGGCCACACTGGGGAATTAAAAGGACTATGAGTGGGCTTTGTGATGCTCACCTTCTCCAACTCCTGTAGAGTTTCTCCAATTTCCTTGTGTCCCCAGGCAATTTATATTGCTCAGTATTTGTCATCTGCTGCAGTACAGGCAGAGCTACAGGTGGGTGCTGAGAATGTCCACTCAGAACTGCCTTTACTACACATACCCTCAGTCTGAACTCACCTGCAGTGGTCTGTAACCACAGGCCAGACAAGATATCCATCCCCAAAATATATTCAGATATGGGAGAAATGTACACAGTATAATCTTTGGGGGTAAACAGCCTACCCCAGTGGGATTTGGGCTTTCTTCACTCTAATTGCCTTACCTCATAGCCATCTATCACAGCAGGGATCCCAGGAAAATGCTTATGGTGGCCATAAATCAGAGAACATTCAGCTTCTGTGTCCATCAGTGCCAGGACACATTGTACTTTCCTGGAGGATCAATGAATTGCTAATTCTACCTGTGGCCTTTGGTCCCCACCATGTCCCCCAAGGTGGGGGCCTTGACCTCCCCTCAGTGAAACCACAATGCCTATTCATCTTCCTGTGCGGGCAAGGGCCCAGGCAGAACCTGAGTACTGTTCCCCAGGAAGTCTTGCAGGAATACAGGCCGGGCATGGGGCTTTGCCTCTGGCTTCCATGTCCTGGACCTCAGCGGCTGGAACTGCTGCTCTGGCTTTAATTGGTGCCGTTCTAACAAAATCCTATTGGGCTGCCCATCAAGTTTTTCTTTCACTACCTTGGCCTATATCAGATCAACCCACATCTGGGTCCTTGAGAACTTAATGGGGCCCTTTGCACCTCTTCTTTCAGTCATAGCCCATACTTCCCTCTGTACTCTTGTTTCAACCTCCCACAGTATGAGTAGCCTCATTTATGGATTGCCCTGTGTGGGGGGCAAAAATAGTCACTAAGATCCAAAGAGAGGTGGAGCACTGATTCCTCATTCCCATGGTGAACAACTCCTCATTTGGGCCCTGAAGGTCCATATTATAGATGATTTTTTCATATCCAACTTCCATAACACCTGCTAGAGCTCTGCATACATTTTCTAACTAGCGGTTAAGTATAGTAAATCACCCTGATTAGGCCAAACTGCCCTGATGGCTGCTTTCAGCCAACCCAGAAGCACCTGATTCCCTGAGGTGTGATGGGCACTTTACAACTGCTGCCAGAGGGAAGGGTGAGCCATCATGAAAGCCAGTCTACCCCTTTCAGAACCCAACATAACAATGTTTTCCAACCCATACCCCAAAGATGCAAAAGCTATGTAGGCAGAGATTTCGACCACTTCTGCTGAAACCGCATGCTCATGTTCACCAGCTCATCCTGGGTATAGGGGCAGGTCATGGAGTGCTCCACAAGCTACGTACATGGCTGCCCCTCCACCTGAGGAGCTGGTATTTGTTTTTTTATTTTCTTAATTACAACCAGGAGAGCCTTTAATATGGAAGCCTTGAGCTGGTGCCTCAGTCAGTGCCCTCAGCAACAGTTCATCCCCCAGCCCCACCCCCTCATCCTCCCCTGATATCCCCTCTACCATCTCTGAGGCTGAAGACGCCATTTCTTTCTGTGAGGCCTCCTACATGGCTTCTCTTGTTGCCTCCTCCCTTGCTGCTAAATGTATCTTCCAGGAGTGTGACATGTCTTCTCAATAACTGTTTATCTTTCTTAAGGGCATCTCATAGGTCATTGCCCAGTTCCTCCAAGCAATGCTGAAGTGTGTTTCTCTCCTCAATAATACTTTCCATTATCTTGAGAAAGAAAAATCCCACATCCTGGCTGCCACATGGCCACTCAGGGCATCTAAGCAGTCTTCTATCTCACCAAAGGCTAATTCCACAGCTTCCAGTGTCTCCACAATTCCCCAATTCTGAGGAAGTGTCCACCCATCTAGGAGGTGCTTTACCCTAGGCCAATCTCCCAGTAGGGGCTCCCTCAGTGGAAGCCCCATAGATGGGGGTTCCTGGGTGAAGCCGCAACCTCCGCCATTGCTGGAGGTAAGGGTGAGTCATCATTCCCCACTGCAGCAGCTACTCGGTTCTCCCCACCATCCACAGGGTGGTCTAAGAGCATCACACCCATGAAGACAGATTTTGGGTTCAGAGGTCCTTCCGACTAACACCAGGTGTAACTAGGGAAAAAATATGTTCCCAGCACAGGGTAAATAACCTTTGAAGCTGAAATAAGTCAAAGGGAGAAATAAAGTGGGAGAAATCCATTTATTGATTACAAGCAGTTGTCTACTTCTGCTTGCCTGGGTCTCTTGCAACCCAGCTACAAAAAGACCCCACTGAACCTCTCCGGTCCAGGTGTGTGCTTGCTCTCCACTCCCCTTGTAATCGCCTGTTGACATGGAGATGAACTAAGGCCAGGTGAGAGATTCTGGAAATATTGCAATTTTACCCATAATATGATTAAGACAAGACTTGAATTTCCTAAACTATAGCCTAGTTTGAGTGTAGATGTATTTTTAGACTAACTTAAAACTAAATAGATTCATAGGCTCGTACCAAGGCAAAGCATCGTCCATCTTTATTGCAGGCTTGGACAACAATGTGAGCCAGTCACTACATTTCCTTGAGTCTCAATTATTTTTTATGAAAATTTGGTATTGTAATACCAACTTCACAAATTTTTTGTAATTAATTTTTAATTATGAGGTGTTTTATATGGTAATATTTTTTTCAGTGAAAATAGATGCTTTTTATATCATCATTCCAAAGAAATTCTGTGTTCTGGTTCAGTACATTTTAAAACTCACAAGCTTATCTTTGGTCTGTTTTTAGGCAAGTCACATTTTCTTTATCATTTTTCAATCTGATGCATCTGCCTTCATAAATCACACACAAAATTGATAAAAGCAAAGAGCACAGCCTTAGGAAAATCCAACAGGTTGGCAGCTATTTATAATTTGACAATTTATGAGAACAAATGTCTCCATTACATAAATAATTCCCTTGCATTTCATTTGCTTATACACCATTATTGCTACATGTTTGTCATAAAAGAATGAAGATCGATTTATCTTCTCAGTTGGCATAATGGGTAAATATGAGCACAATACATTCCTTCAGTTTAGTATTACCTTACTAGCAAAGTAATCTTTTTTTTAATAAAGGTATATCTGAATTTTAGCCAAAGGCTAATGATCCACAGAGACATAAAAAGCCCTATGAGTAATTTGGCCTTGAGCTTTTTCCGTGTACTCAAGTGATCGTTTGGCCAGTTCTAGCTGAGTCACCGTCTTTCAATGGGAATGTGAACTGTCTTTAAATGTTATTTAGCTCTTATTCTCTCTTATCAGCATAAGAGGAAAAAGCAATAGAATTGTCTCAGGGCATATTTGCCCGCCTGTATACAGGTATAAAGGGCTTTCTGTGTTCTAAGCATCAGACAACCTGCATTCTAATCATAAACTCCTTTTGGGCATTCTTGTGCTAATCACTAATAGGGCATTCTGAAAATCACTTACAAAATTAGGATTAATCAGATATTACTAATTTATGAATCATTTGTAAATGACTTTAAAATCATTATTTATAGGTAAAATCATCATTGATAAAATAAAGTTAAACTTTTTCTTTTTTTAGCTGAAATCTAGTTGATTTACAATACAATATTGGTTTCACATAGTGATTCAATAATTACATACATTACTAAATGCTCACCACAATAAGTATAGTTACCATTTGTCACCATACAAAGATAGTACAATATTATAGACTATATTCTCTATGTTGTCCTTATATTCCTGTGACTAATTTATTTTATATTTAAAAGTTTGTACCTCTTGATTTCCTTTACCTATTTCACTCATCTTCCAATCCCCTCCCCTAACAGATGGTGACCAGTCTGTTCTCTGTGTTTGAGTCATTTCTGTTTTGTTTGTTCACTTGTTTTGTTTTTCAGATTCCACATAGAAGTGAAATATATGATATTTGTCTTTGACTTATTTCACTTAGCATAATACCCTCTAGGTCTATCCATGGTGTTGCAAATGCCAAGAATTCATTCTTTTTCTCATGGCTCAGTAATATTCCATTGTGTATATGTACCACATTTTCTTTATCCATTCATCTACCAATAGATACTTAAGTTTCCATATTGTGACTATTGTAAATAATGCTGCATCAAACATAGGAGTGCAAACACATACATATATATTTTGAAGAACAGTATGTTTACTAGGCTCCCTCCTCCACTAAATCCCCCCCCCACAAACCCCATTACAGTCACTGTCCATCAGCATAGTAAAATGCTATAGAATCACTACTTGTCTTCTCTGTGTTGTACAGCCCTCCCCACGCCCCTCACCACATTATACATGCTAATCGTAATGCTCCCTTTCTTTTTTCCCACCCTTATCCCTCCCTTCCCACCCATCCTCCCCAGTCCCTTTCCCTTTGGTAACTGTTAGTCCATTCTTGGGTTCTGTGATTCTGCTGCTGTTTTGTTCCTTCAGCTTTTCTTTATTCTTATACTCCACATATGAGTGAAATCATTTGGTACTTGTCTTTCTCTGCCTGGCTTATTTCACTGAGCATAATACCCTCTAGGTCTATCCATGTTGCTGCAAATGGCAACAGTTCATTCTTTTTCTCATGGCTCAGTAATATTCCATTGTGTATATGTACCACATTTTCTTTATCCATTCATCTACCAATAGATACTTAAGTTTCCATATTGTGACTATTGTAAATAATGCTACATCAAACATAGGAGTGCAAATATTTTTGCAAATTAGTGATTTTGTTTTCTTCAGGGAAATTCCCAGAAGTGGAATTAATGGGCTGTATGGTATTTCTGTTTTTTTAAGGAACCTCTATACTGCTTGCCACAGTGACTGCACCAATTTATATCTCCACCAACAGTGTAGGAGGGTTGCTCTTTCTCCACATCCTTGCCAGCACTTATTTCTCATCTTGGTGGTATTATCCACTCTGACTATTGTGAGGGAAGATCTTATTGTGGTTTTGATTTGCATTTCCCTAATGATTAGTGGACTGTGTGTTTGCATGTATTTTATCAACTTGGCTAAGACCGGAAGTTGCATTTCCCAGAACCCCATTCCCTATGTAGTTCCAGAATTGAGGTGGCCAAGAAATGAACTGTACAAGTTTGGAAAGCAGAAATGAAGCTGAACTCACTACACTTAGAAGGCACTTGTCCATCAGACACTAGGACAGCAGATCAAAAGCATCCAGTGAACTCATTTGTTTTCTCTCTCCTCCCAATGTGCATCCATTGTGTCTTCCTAATTGCTGGTCCTATCATCCAACAGTGACCCAAAGCCGATTACCACGCACTTGACTTAGAGCCCAAGGAGGCACCACTTATACATGGGCACCAGATTTCCAGACATGTGGGGGCAGTAACTACAGGCCTCCCCACAAGTTCTCCTTTCACAGCTGCACTTAGATATCCAGAGGTACTTTGCTTCTAGAATTTTCCTGCTATCTCTAACTTGTCCATTTGCTCCAATGCTTCAGGCCAACATGGTTAGTGACTGTGTTTTGAATCTTCCTTCTTCTCCTTTGAGACCTTCCCTTCTTCACTCCCTCCTACACTTATGTAAGATCTAATGCCTGTCATATATATGCTGTCCTATAATGCTTTTAAGTGGCCACATTCTTCTGATTGAACCTGGCCTCATATAGACCAGGATTCAAAAGGTCCCTTTCAGTTATGACATCAAATTGTTGCATGATTCTTTCACAGACATAACCATTAACCCAAGAGTGATTAAAAAGGTTTTCATTAATCCTTACAAGTTTGTGAAGTAAGTATTACTAATAGGATCATTTTACAGGCAGGGAGCACATTTTAAGAATATTATCTAATTTGATTCACACAACTTGTGACCATTATTTAAACCCAATGTGTCTCACTCTAGAATATATATCCTCAGGATATGCAGACATCTACAGATCTGTGGCTGTGACTCAGAGCATCCACGAACACTTGGGAAGTACATGTTTGCATTAAACACTTTTCTAGGTAGAAGAGGTCCATATTTTTCAACACATAAGAACTCTCTTAAGTTATCAATAATACCTTAATAAAAAATTTGAAAAAACACAAGAATTTTATATGTTCAAACCTTAAAATTAATGTTTGAAACTACTGTTTAATGGCTTCCACTGGACTCATGGGACCCTTAAATTTTAATTTAATAAAATGAAAATTTCAGTTTTTTAGATATGACATTAATCATCCTTTGAGTGCTCAGTAGTTACAAGTGGCTAGCAGCTACCATATTGGACAATACAAACAGAATTATCTGCAATGATGGAAATACTTTGTCAGACAGTGCTACTTTAGAGGAGTCAACATTTTTAGGAAATGCAAAAGGTCTATTGCTTTCTCTAGATATTAAGGGATCCAAACCTCTTTCCCTTTCCCCTATTCCTCCCACTTCTCCCCAAAACACAAAATCCCCATTCAAGTGGAACATCAAATTCATTGACAAGCTTAGGAGAAGGTCTATGTTTTCCTTTCTTAAGGTCAGTGCTTTTTGTATAGCGTGATTGCATACAGGGTTGATAAACAGGTCCAATTCACCTACAGAGCCACATAAATATTTTAAGACTGTGTTTATAAACTGTAAACTTTATTATAGGCTTTGGCTCCAGAGCAGGTGAAGTTTGTATATCGTTGTGCCCCACCACTCATGGTTATTGTTTTAGTAACCTGCTTCTTCACTTGTCCCAGGCACTACCACAGCAGATTGGATTAACTACTCTCCCAAGCACCCTTCTGCATTCCAGGAGAAATACTGATTGAACCAGAAGAAAATTCATCCTTCTCTGACTTACGTGTATTAAAGAAAAACGTAGGATTTACCAACAGCACAATAGACTACAAACAGGACACCAATCACCCTCTTTAGGGAAAGCATAAAGAGTTTATCATCCTTTTCAGGCCAAGAAGGTTTTGAATGGTGAACATAGACTTTTACAGATGAAACAGGCTTCTCTGAATTTTAAGGAGCAACATAATAGCATCCCCAATTAGGAACTAATTAGAAAAATAAGTAGCAGTTCTAGAATTTTGGCAGCCATCCCTCATAACCTGAAAGCAATCAAAACACTTCAAATTCACCTGCATAAAGAAGGACTAGAGGGGGTGTAACATCAGTTTTGTCAAAAGGGGAAATATAGTCAGTTGCCTTAAAGTGATCTTGCTTTTTTTTCAGGCAGCCTTTTTAGGAGCAGATTCTCTGCTTCTCTAAGATAATCACTCAAAAAACAATGTAGGTGTAATACAGGGTCTGGCAGTGTTTTCTATTAAATTGTTTCTTACTGAGATGTATGTAGAATCAGGACCTGGAAAGTACTAAGAAGTTTATGAGATAGTGATAATTTTTAAATTTAAATTTTATTAGAAAATAAATTTATTTTATTAGGAGTATCATATCTTAAGAAGTATCTTGCCAGTGAGACACACTTTATTTGCAATTGAAAGATACTTTCATAGAATTAGACATTTTTTGTTCAAGTCAGTTTTTCTCAAGCTGAGGTTGGTGGATATACATTTCAAGGTCCTTGAGAATTTTTCTCTTTTAAAGGATTTCTTCTACTACTTAGGTCTGACAAAAATTTACTTAGCTGTGACTTCATTAAAATGTGTTCTAATCTGAACTCTGATTTGGGGTCACCTGGAAAGTGTTACTTGTTGGTTACTTGCCTCAATTTCTTTCCAAATAAAGACAATAAAACCTTTTTTATTAATAATAGAACTTATGAAATTTCCTGAAACTATAAAATAAAGCAAATTAGGGCTTAGCTGACATGTAGTGAAGAGGAAATGAGATGGTGCATGGAGGTTATCTAGTACTGTGCCTGCTACAGAGGCCTTAAAATGAATGTTCCCTCCCCTTTCATCCTTCCCCCATTTGGCGTCAGGTAACTAGTAGGCACATCCACAGGAGAAGGGGCCTTCTTCCATTCTATAGAGGTGGGGGCCTACTTTTATGCTACTTGCCCTGTGTCTGTCCACACGCTAAGGACTCGATGTGATTTGATATTGAGATGAGGATTTGAGACTTCTTTCTTGCCTCACAGTTATTTGGAAGTGTACATTTTTTTTAAATTCCCATGTGATTAGAAACCTTCCTTTAGTCTTCCTGTTAATGATTTCTAATTTAACACACTTATGGTCAGAGAACATGCTCTGTATGATTTCAGTTGCAATTTTTTGAGGCCTAATTTATGACTCAGAATATAGTTTATCTTGGTGAATAACCCATAGTTGCTAAATATAAATATATATACACACCCATACATACATATATGTGTGTGTACATACATACATAAACATATATGTATATGCATTAACACACACTATATATATTGCTGTTGATGGATGGCTTATTCTATGTATGTCAATTAGATTTTATTGTTTGATTATGCTGTTCAGATTATCTGTGCTTTTGAATATATCACTTTGTATAGGTTTCTTATTAGTTTCTCCAGGTATTACAATGTATATAATTTATAACAGTCACTTCCAATTTAAGTAAAGTGCAAAAACATTTTAATTCAGGTCCCTTTATAATTTTGCTTCAGTCATCAAACATTATTGAAGGAACTCATGATAAATAGGTTAGTCTGTTATTTTTACCCTTCATTTACCCATTCTGATGGTCTTCCTTTCTTTCTGAAGGTTCAGACCTTCTTCTGTTATCAATTCCTTTCTGTTTAAGAATTACTTTAGCCATTCTTTATGGGCCAGTTTGCTAGTGATAAATTTCCTTAGTTTTATTCTGTCTGAGGACACCTTTATTTTCCCTTCCTTCTTGAGGTATATTTTCATCGTATATAGAATTTTCAGTTGGCAGTTCTTTTCTTTTGATACTTGAAGCATATAGCATGCCACTTCTTCATGGCCTCCATGGTTTCAAATGACAACTGGTATTCTTCTGTAAGTAACATATTGTTTCTCTTCAGTTGCTGTCATCATTTTCCTTGCCACTAGTTTTCATAAGCTTAGCTATAATATATTAAGGTATAGATTTCTCTGGGTTTGTCCTCTTTGGGATTCACTTGGGTTTTTGAACATGGGGGTTTATGTCTTGTACCAAATTTAGGAAACTTACTGCTATTATTTCTTCAAAAACATTTATACACATTCTCCTTTTCTGAAATGTTCAGTGATAAGAAAAAATAATGCTTTTGTTATTGTCTCAAAGATCCTTGGGATTCTGTTCAGTTGTGGTTTTTTTTGGTCTCAGTTTAAATTGGGTAAGTTCTATGATTTGTCTTTAACTTCACTGATTCTATCATCTACCATCTTCATCTAATGAGTTTTTCTTTTGGTGATTGCATGTTTGTTGTTTGTGTCCTGTAATCTCCATTTGACTCTTTTTTATAACTTTTTTCTTTTTGTGATTTTCTATTTTTCATTTATTCCAAGAGTGTTTGCAGTTGATTGTTGAATCCATTTATAAGGACTTCTTCAAAATTCTTGTCAGATTATTCTAACATGTAGTTCATATTAATGTTGGCATCTATTGATTGTCTTTTTACATGCCTATAGTGATTTTCCTAGTAATTAGTATGACAACAGATTCTTTAATATATCCAGGATTTTCTGGATATTAAATTATGAGACTTGAGCCTATTTAGTTGTCCTTTTTTAAGTAGGCAGCCTCCTGTTGATATGTAGCACAAAAACTGGGGGGGCATATATGTTTAGTTTTCCACCAGGTCCTGTTGATACCACTCCAGCAAAAGTGGATCATTTATTCAGACCACCTCATTGAAGAAGGATGGAATGCAACCTTCTCTCTCTCATTGCCCCTAGAGAAAGTGGAACACCTCATATAACATCATTCTACCTCACTGATACTGGATAGAGTTGTCTCATCTCCTAATCAGACCCCATAGATATCAAAAGGGAACAGTACTGACTAGCCCTTCTTCATATTACCCTCTTAAGTTACCTTGCTGCTGAGTGAATGTGGAAATTCAACAACTCACTGGGCCTTGCTGACACAAGAGGTAGTGAGACAGTGGAGTGATTACAGTCCTGAATTTCATCACTGTCTTCAGTCTAGATAAGAGTAGAAGCCCAGCTTGCCACTGGGCCCCACTGATGCTAGGCTGAAGCCTAGTGGCAATTAGCCCTGACTCACCTCACCTTGTTAATTCTTCTGGAAGGTAAAGGCTCAGTCAGCTACTGGACACCACTGACATTATCCTTTTGGGGGAAGTGGAGTACTGCCTGTCAAAGGGTGGAAGATCAACTGCTACATAGTCCTGCTGACACCACCAACTGGGTGAATCAGAGCATACCATCTGCTTCCATAGTATGCAGGGTCAGGGAATGGGAATCAAATCTGAGCCTTGTCTGCTGAAACTTCAGGGGATAGGGTGGTGGTGAGTTCTTCCATTCATGTTTGAGTTGAATAGGGCTAGTAGGCTTTTCTTAAAGCTTATTTTGTCTGCACCTGTTGGCAGTTCTGAGGAAGAAATTTCTGATTATATTCAAGATATTTGTGAGGCAAGGAAACTTTGAAGTGCAATACCATTTTCCTCAAATTCCTCCAACCCTAGTGTGTGTACCTATTTATTTTCAACTTTCTGAGCCTTCTTATGCATGTTTGTAATGTCCAGTAATTTTAGTTGTAACAAGGAGGATCTGATAGGAATGGGATTATTCCATCTTGGTGGCACCTGAAAGGAAGTAATTTTTATTTATTTATTACTATTAATTATGGTAAAAAAAAAACCCCACATAACATGAAATTTACCATCCTATTTGTTAGTGTTCAGTTCAATAATGTTATCTGTATTCACATTATTGTGAAACATCTCTAGTTGCTTTGAGTAGTATGGGCATTTTAATAATACTAAGTCTTCCAATACATGAACATGGGATGTATTTCCATTTATTTGTTTTCTTTGATTTCTTTCAGCAATGTTTTATATTTTTCAGTATGCAAGTCTTTTACTTCCTTAGGTAAGGTCATTCCTATGTATTGTTCTTTTTGATGCCATTGTAAATTAGATTGTTTTCCTATTTTCATTTTCAGATTATTCTGTTAGTATACAGAAACACAACTGATTTTTGAGTGTTGATTTTGTGTTTTGAAGCTTTGTTAAATTTGATTTTTAGTTTGATGTGTCTGTGTGTGCACACGCAAACTTTAAGGTTTTCTAAAGATCATGTCATCTATGAACACAAGGTCACGTCATCTGTGAACAGAGATCATATTACTTTTTCCATTCCAGTGTGAATGCCTTTTATTTCCTCTACTTGCCCAATTGTTCCGACTACCAGTTCTAGTAGTATGTTGAATAGAAGTGGGTGAGAGTGGACATCCTTGCCTTGTTCCTGATCTTTAACTATTTCACCACTGAGTGTGATTTTAGCTGCCATAATTTCATATACAGACTTTATTATGTTGAAGTTGTTTTCTTCTATTCCTAGTTTTTTGAGATTTTTTATCATAAAAAGATGTTGAGTTTTGTCATGTATTTCTCTGAATCAAATTTTGTCCTTCATTTTGTTAATGTGGTGAATTATATTGATATTTTGCCTGTGAACTATCCTTGCATTCCAAGAATAAATCTCATTTGGTTTTAGTATATAATCCTTTTAATGTGCTATTGAATTCGGTTTGCTAGTATTTTGTTGGGGAATTTTGCATCAGTAGTCATCAGAAATATTGGTCTGTAGTTTTTTTGTAGTGTCTTTGTCTGGCTTTAGTATAAAAGAAGAGCTGGTTTCATAAAATGAATTTGGAAGTGTTCCCTCCTCTTCATTTTTTAGAAGAGTTTGAGGAAGATTGGTGTTTAATCCTTTAAATGCTTGGTGGAATTCTCCAGTGAAACCATCATTCCTGAGATTTCTTTATTGAGAGCTTTCTGATTACTGATTCAATCTCCTTACTAATTACATGTGTATTCATATATTTTATATCTTCATAATCCAGTATTGGTAGGTTACATTTCTAGGAACTTATCCATTTCTAGGTTATCCAATTTGGTAAGATATAATTGTTCATAGTAGTCTCCTCAAATCCTTATTTCTGTGGTATGAGTTTTAATGTCTTCTTTTTCATTTCTGGTTTTAGTTCTTTAAGTCTTCTCTCTTTTATTCTTAGTTAATATAGCTAAAAGTTTGTCAAATTTTGTGATATTAAAAAACAAATCTTTCTTTTTTACTTACTTTTCAAATCTTACTTTTCTATTTTTCTATTTTACCTTTTTTCTTATTTCTCTCTAATCTTTCATTCCTTCCAATTTGGGGTTTATTTTTGTTGTTCTTTTTCTGGTTCCCTGAGGTGTAAAGTTAGATTGCTTATTTTAGGTCTTTCTTCTTTTTTAATAAAGACATTTATTGCTATATACTTCCATCTTAACAATGCTTTCATTGCATCCCAAAAGTTTTGGTATATTATGTTCTTGGTTTTGTTTGTCTCAAGATAGTTTCTAACTTCCTTTGTGGTTTCTTCTTTGACCAATTAATTGCTTAAGAGTGTTTAATTTCTATGTATTTGTGTATTTTCTAGTTTTTCTTCTATTGATTTCTAATTCATAATGTTTATTATTTCATACCAAAATAATGGAGAAGATACTTTGTGTGAATTAAATCATCTTAAATATTTTAAAACTTGTTTTGAAGCCTCACATGTAGTCTAACCTGGAGAATATTCCATGTGCATTTAACAAAAAATGTTTACCTTTGTTATTGCATGGAGTGTTCTGTATATATCTATTAGATCTAATTTATCTGTGGGGTTATCCACTTCCTGTTTTTTTAAATTGATCTTCGTTTTTTGTTTCTATTATTGAAAGTGGGGTATTGAATTCTACTATTTTTGTGTTGCTGTGTGTTCTTCCCTTCAGTATGGTCAATGATACTTCATATATTTGGGAGTTATAATGTTGTTAAGTGCATGATATTTATAATTGTTATATATTCCAGGTGAATTAGCTTTTTTACCATTATGTAATGTCCTTGTTTGTCTCTTGTGATAAGCTTTTGACGTTAGTCTATTTTGTCTGATTCAAGTAAGGCCACTCTAGCTCTCTCTTAGTTACCATTTTGATGGAATATCTTTTTCCATTCTTTCATTTTCTGCTTATGTGTGCCCTTAGATCTAGAGTCTTTTGTAGGCAACATATAATTGGAACTTGTTATTTTATTGATTCATCCAATCTATGTCTTTTGATTGATAAGTTTATTTCATTTATACTTAAAATAACTACTGACAAAGGACATTCTATTGCCTTTTTTTATAACACGTTTCTCTATTTAGTCTTTTATTCTCTTACTAGCTTATTTTGTATTATGTTGATTTTTTTTTACTGGCATGCTTTGATTTCTTTCTCACCTTCTTTTGTGAATCTTCATTAAGGATTTTCTTTGTGGTTTCCATGAGTCTTACATAAAATATCTTAAAGTTATAAAAATCTATTTTAAACTGTTGACAACTTATCTTCAACTACACATACAAACTCTACTCCTTTACACCTCCTCCCTACACTTCACGTTGTTGATGTCACAAATTATATCTTATGTTGTGCATAACAAATTTACTTTTTACCTTCAAAATTCTAGACCAGAATTAAGTGATTTACACACCAACATTACAGTGCTATAGGATACTATATGTGTCTATATATTTACTTTTATCAGAGAACTTTATATTTTGTACATGGGAAGGTCTTTCATTTTTGAAGGACCATTTTTCTTGACATAATATTCTTTGTTGGCAGTTTTATTTTTCCTTTTAGCACTTTGAATATATTTTCCTACTCCCTTCTGACCTCCAAGGTTTCTGTGGAGAATCCACTGACAGTCCTATGGGAGTTCACTTGTACATAAGAAATCACTTATCTCTGGCTCCCTTCTAGATTCTCTCTTTGCCTGCAATTGTTGACAGTTTGTTTATAATGTATCTCAGGGTGGGACTCAATAAAGATTGTTAAGCTTCTTGAATTTGTATGTCCATTTCCTTCCTCAGATTTGGGAAGTTTTCAGTCATTATATCTTTAAATAGATTCTCTGGCCCTTTATCTCTCTCTTACCCTTCTGGGACTCCAGAATATATTATAACTAGTATATTGATGTGTTTTATTATTTTCCCCAAGTCCCTTATGATCTTTTAACTTTTCATTCTTTTTTCTCTTTTACTCTCTAACTCAATAATTTTAAATGTCCTGTCTTCAAATTCACTGATTCTTCCATCAGGTTGATCAAGTTTGCTCTAAAACCCTCTAGTAAAATTTTCAATTCCATTATTATATTCTTCAGCTCCAGAACTTCTGGTTAGTTCTTTTTTATATTTCCTATCTCATTTTTGATATTCACATTTGTTCATGCATCATTTCTCTGATTTTGTTTAGTTGTTTATCTGTGTTCCTTTTAGTTCATTGAGCATCTTCAAGACAGTTACTTTGAATTCTTTACCAGGTAATTCATAGCTCTATCTTTGTTTAGGATTGTTTACTGGAGATTTAGTCTGTTCCTTTGCTTGGACCATGTTTTTCTGTTTGTATGTGTACCTTGTCATCTTTAGTTGAGATATGGGCATTTGAATAAATAATCACTTTTCTCAACCTGTAGTTTCTGACTTCACCAATCAGCCAAGGTAGGGATTCTTGGGATTTTTCAAACCTCTTCTGGGGGCGTATCTTCGTTCAGCTTCTGTATGTAATTTCCCAGCTAAGTCAGTTTGCCTCTGTTTCTTAAGTACCTATAACCTTTTGTTCACGTTTGGTGTCTGTCTTCTGTGGTATTGCAGTCTCTCTGGTGCTCTGAAAAGCCAGGTGCTTTTCTTTGTTCTCAGCAGCTCCCACCCTGGCATCCAAAGAATACTATAATTCCTTTCAATGCCCAAAATTAGGTAGGGGGTGAGGCAAAAAAAAGCAATCTCTCAGCATTCCTGAAAAGACAGAATATTCAATGTATATAACACTCTCCTCTTTCCCTTCCAAGGGAGAGGCTGAAAGTTGAGAGTTTTATCTGATTAAACTGCACTGGGGAGGGATGCGGCTAGATGGGTACATTTAATATGCTTTCCTGCCCAGTATACTTTGATGCTTTTCTTCCCAGCTCACCTGGTGTGCTACACCTCTTAGCTGGTTTACAGGGTTCTTTAAAAAGAACAGGCATATCTTTGTTTTGCTGTTGCTGTTAAGTTGATGAGTCTGTGGGGAATAAGGGCCTAGGGACTCCTATTTTGCCATCTTGCTAATGTCACTCAAATGCAGTTCATTTTTAAGCTAGAAAAGAAATTAAGGCCAAGAAAGGCTGCTGTCTAAGGAATACATATAGTTGCACAAGGGTCTCTCAGTTGAATTCCGTTCTCCAAAAATAGAAATAGGGCAAATGCCTTTATCAAAATGTTAAATATGTTTTTGAGTGGCTCTGCTCTACTAGGCCACTGTTGGACTGGACACAGGGCCTTATTAACCCTTGTGGTCATGGTAATGGTGGCACTTTGTTCCTTCATGCACCCAGGAATAAATACTCATTGAATGAATGTTCGCTATTACATTTGTTGCTAGGTATAGAGAGTAAACAAAACCCAGTTCCTGTCCTCATAGTTTCTAATCTAGTGAAGGATAAAGACCTAGACAGATACCCAAAATACAATATGAAAATTACTCAGAAATGGTTAATTTCAGGATACTAGGGGAAAATAAGGAAATTATATCCCTGTTTTGTGTCAGTATCAGCCTATTGGTAGTAATGCTATCAACTAGAAGTACCTGGGGGCACTCAGCTGGGCCTGCAGCAAGCCTCCCATAGAACCAGTGTTATAATTGGATCAGCTTATGTTTTTTATTATAATAGCAAGACATCCTCAGCAATAACCATCAGAAAGCTTTGAGAAAAAAACAAACAAGGTTTATTACTCTATGCACAAGTCTTGGAGGGTATATGGCATACCTGGTACCACATTGGGAGGTGATGGAGGCAGAGGGAGAGATGGTGTGAGCATGCCTAGGGGTCTTCTTTCACTGAGATCAAAGATGGGGACAGGGTTTCACAGGTTCACTTTTACTGGTGAATTTTTTAAAATGAGGGTGCAAACTAGTGTAGGAAGGGAAAGACACATGGCCCAATGGGCAGTTATCTGTCCGTAAAAGAAAAGGAGACTTCAGTAGCAGGGTATGGTATTGCCTGAATCTTTATCTAGTCATGGGGTTAGCAATTTGTTTATGAAGTGGATGCCTTAGCAGTCAAAAGCTTAAAGTGGGCATTTACATTACAATTCTAAAAAATACCTGTCAGGTGTTTATCCTATAATCCCAAATAAGGCGAACATATGTAATAAATGCTTCATATCTTTGTTAAACAGAAGAGGTAAAAAGAAACTGGGGGGGCGGAGCCAACATGGCGGCGTGAGGAGGACAGTGGGAATCTCCTCCCAAAAACATATATACTTTTGAAAATACAACAAACACAACTAGCCCTAAAAGAGAGACCAGAAGACGCAGGACAGTGGCCAGACTGCAGCTACACCAGCGAGAACCCAGCGACTGGTGAAAGGGGTAAGATACAAGCCCCGGCCCTGCGGGACCCGAGCGCCCATCCCCCCAGCTCCCGGCGGGAGAACAATAGGCAGAGCGGGAGGGAGACGGAGCCCAGGACTGCCGAACACCCAGCCCCAGCCATCCGGGCCAGAGCGCAGACACAGTACGTGCCCAGGGAGCCCTGGATACTGGGGGAACAGGGAGTAAGACCTCTGAGCGGGTGCCGAAGCTGATGCCCCTGTGACAAAGAAAAGCGGGGGCTTTTTGAAAGTCTTAAAGGGACAGGAACTTAACAGCATGACGGAAACAACCCAGGTCACAGTACAGCAGCTGGAAATTACAGGGAATACCGGGTGCACTAACCCCCTGGGCAACAGCTCTGAGACCCCTCACGGAGGCAAACAGTCAAGCAGCCCCCCCATCCATCACCCCACCGGGCGCTGCGAAAGCAGAGAAGCAGCCTGAGACAAATTCCGCCCACAGAAAGGGAAATTTCTCCCTTCCGGCCAGGCAAGACACAAAGACCCAGTCTACACGCAATTACCCAACACAAGCCACTAGGGGTCGCAGTTGTCCCAGTAAAGAAAGGCCAGTAGCAAGTGAAAATTTTGGCCCTCCCAGCTGACAGTCAATAGCACCTGTCAACATGAAAAGGCAAAAAAATATGATCCAGACAAGACTAACCCAGACAGCTTCAGCATCTGCTACATCTTCCCCTGAGAAGGAATCTGGGGAGATAGATTTAGCCAGTCTACCTGAAAAAGAATTCAAAACAAAAGTCATAACCATGCTGATGGACTTGCAGAGAAATATGCAAGAACTAAGGAAGGAGAATTCAGAAATAAAACAAGCTCTGGAAGGACTTCAAAACAGAATGGACGAGATGCAAGAGACCATTAATGGACTAGAAAACAGAGAACAGGAATGCAGAGAAGCTGATGCAGAGAGAGATAAAAGGATCTCCAGGAATGAAAGAATTTTAAGAGAGCTGAGTGATCAATCTAAAAGGAATAATATAAGAATCATAGGTATTCCAGAAGAAGTAGAGAGAGAAAAGGGGATAGAAAATGTCTTTGAAGAAATAATTGCTGAAAATTTCCCCAAACTAGGGGAAGAAATGGCCTCTCAGACCACAGAGGTACACAGAACTCCCATGACAAGGGATCCAAGGAGGGCAACACCAAGACACATAATAATTAAAATGGCAAAGATCAAAGACAAGGACAAAGTATTACAAGCAGCCAGAGAGAAAAAAAAGGTTACCTACAAAGGAAAACCCATCAGGCTATCATCAGACTTCTCAACAGAAACCCTACAGGCCAGAAGAGAATGGCATGATATACTTAATGCAATGAAACAGAAGGGCCTCGAACCAAGACTACTGTATCCAGCACGAATATCATTTAAATATGAAGGAGGGATTAAACAATTCCCAGACAAGCAAAAGTTGAGGGAATTTGCCTCCCACAAACCACTTCTACAGGGCATCCTACAGGGACTGCTCTAGATGGGAGCACTCCTAAAAAGAGCACACAACAAAACACCCAACATATGAAGAAGGGAGGAGGAGGAATAAGAAGGGAGAGAAATAAAGAATCATCAGATTGTGTTTATAATAGCTCAACAAGCGAGTTAAGTTAGACAGTAAGACAGTAAAGAAGCTAACCCTAAACCTTTGGTAACCACAAACTTAAAGCCTGCAATGGCAATAAATTCATACCTTTCAATAATCACCCTAAATGTAAATGGACTGAATGCACCAATCAAAAGACACAGAGTAATAGAATGGACAAAAAAGCAAGATCCATCCATATGCTGCTTACAAGAGACTCACCTCAAACCCAAAGACGCGCACAGACTTAAAGTCAAGGGATGGAAAAAGATATTTCAAGCAAACAACAGAGAGAAGAAAGCAGGTGTTGCAATTCTGGTATCTGACAAAACAGACTTCAAAATAAAGAAAGTAACAAAAGACAAAGAAGGACATTACATAATGATAAAGGGCTCAGTCCATTAAGAGGATATAACCATTATAAATATATATGCACCCAATACAGGAGCACCAACATACCTGAAACAAATATTAACAGAACTAAAGGAGGAAATAGAATGCAATGCATTCATTCTAGGAGACTTCAACACACCTCTCACTCCAAAGGACAGATCCACCAGACAGAAAATAAGTAAGGACACAGAGGCACTGAACAACACACTAGAACAGATGGACCTAATAGACATCTACAGAACTCTACATCCAAAAGCAACAGGATACACATTCTTCTCAAGTGCACATGGAACATTCTCCAGAATAGACCACATGCTTGGACACAAAAAGAGCCTCAGTAAATTCCAAAAGATTGAAATCCTACCAACCAACTTTTCAGACCACAAAGGCATTAAACTAGAAATAAACTGTTCAAAGAAAGCAAAAAGGCTCACAAACACATGGAGGCTAAACAACACGCTCCTAAATAATCAATGGATCAATGACCAAATCAAAATGGAGATCCAGCAATATATGGAAACAAATGACAACAACAACACTAAGCCCCAACTTCTGTGGGACGCAGCAAAAGCAGTCTTAAGAGGAAAGTATATAGCACTCCAAGCATATTTAAAAAAGGAAGAGCAATCCCAAATGAACGGTCTAATGTCACAACTATCAAAATTGGAAAAAGAAGAACAAATGAGGCCTAAGGTCAGCAGAAGGAGGGACATAATAAAGATCAGAGAAGAAATAAATAAAATTGAGAAGAATAAAACAATAGCAAAAATCATTGAAACCAAGAGCTGGTTCTTCGAGAAAATAAACAAAATAGATAAGCCTCTAGCCAGACTTATTAAGAGGAAAAGAGAGTCAACACAAATCAACAGTATCAGAAATGAGAAAGGAAAAATCACAACAGATCCCGCAGAAATACAAAGAATTATTAGAGACTACTATGAAAACCTATATGCTAACAAGCTGGGAAACCTAGGAGAAATGGACAACTTCCTAGAAAAATACAACCTTCCAAGACTGACCCAAAAAGAAACAGAAAATCTAAACAGACCAATTACCAGCAACGAAATTGAAGCGGTAATCAAAAACCTACCAAAGAACAAAACCCCCGGGCCAGATGGATTTACCTCGGAATTTTATCAGACACACAGGGAAGACATAATACCCATTCTCCTTAAAGTTTTCCAAGAAATAGAAGAGGAGGGGATACTCCCAAACTCATTCTATGAAGCTAACATCACCCTAATACCAAAACCAGGCAAAGACACCACCAAAAAAGAAAACTACAGACCAATATCCCTGATGAACGTAGACGCAAAAATACTCAACAAAATTTTAGCAAACCGAATTCAAAAATACATCAAAACCATCGTACACCATGACCAAGTGGGATTCATCCCAGGGATGCAAGGATGGCACAACATTCGAAAGTCCATCAATATCATCCACCACATCAACAAAAAGAAAGACAAAAACCACATGATCATCTCCATAGATGCTGAAAAAGCATTTGACAAAGTTCAACATCCATTCATGATAAAAACTCTCAGCAAAATGGGAATAGAGGGCAAGTACCACAACATAATAAAGGCCATCTATGAAAAACCCACAGCCAACATTATATTGAATAGCGAGAAGCTGAAAGCATTTCCGCTGAGATCGGGAACTAGACAGGGATGCCCACTCTCCCCACTGTTATTTAACATTGTACTAGAGGTCCTAGCCACGGCAATCAGACAAAACAAAAAAATACAAGGAATCCAGATTGGCAAAGAAGAAGTCAAACTGTCACTATTTGCAGATGACATGATACTGTACATAAAAAACCCTAAAGACTCCACCCCAGAACTACTAGAACTGATATCGGAATACAGCAAAGTTGCAGGATACAAAATCAACACACAGAAATCTGTGGCTTTCCTATATACCAACAATGAATCAAACAGAAAGAGAAATCAGGAAAACAACTCCATTCACAATTGCATCAAAAAAAATAAAATACCTAGGAATAAACCTAACCAAAGAAGTGAAAGACTTATGTTCTGAAAACTACAAGTCACTCTTAAAAGAAATTAAAGGGGACACTAACAGATGGAAACGCATCCCATGCTCATGGCTAGGAAGAATTAATATTGTCTAAATGGCCATCCTGCCCAAAGCAATATACAGATTTGATGCAATCCCTATGAAACTACCAGCAACATTCTTCAATGAACTGGAACAAATAATTCAAAAATTCATATGGAACCACCAAAGACCCCGAATAGCCAAAGCAATCCTGAGAAAGAAGAATAAAGTAGGGGGGATCTCACTCCCCAACTTCAAGCTCTACTATAAAGCCATAGTAATCAAGACAATTTGGTAATGGCACAAGAGCAGAGCCACAGACCAATGGAACAGACTAGACAATCCAGACATTAACTCAGACATATATGGTCAATTAATATTTGATAAAGGAGCCATGGACATACAATGGCGAAATGACAGTCTCTTCAACAGATGGTGCTGGCAAAACTGGACAGCTACATGTAGGAGAATGAAACTGGACCATCGTCTAACCCCATATACAAAAGTAAACTCAAAATGGATCAAAGACCTGAATGTAAGTCATGAAACCATTAAACTCTTGGAAGAAAACATAGGCACAAACCTCTTAGACATAAACATGAGTGACCTCTTCTTGAACATATCTCCCGGGGCAAGGAAAACAACAGCAAAAATGAACAAGTGGGACTATATTAAGCTGAAAAGCTTCTGTACAGCAAAAGACACCATCAATAGAACAAAAAGGAACCCTACAGTATGGGAGAATATCTTTGAAAATGACACATCCGATAAAGGCTTGACGTCCAGAATATATAAAGAGCTCACACGCCTCAACAAACAAAAAACAAATAACCCAATTAAAAAATGGGCAAAGGAACTGAACAGATGGTTCTCCAAAAAAGAAATACAGATGGCCAACAGACACATGAAAAGATGCTCCGCATCGCTAATTATCAGAGAAATGCAAATTAAAACTACAATGAGGTATCACCTCACACCAGTAAGGATGGCTGCCATCCAAAAGACAGACAACAACAAATGTTGGCGAGGCTGTGGAGAAAGGGGAGCCCTCCTACACTGCTGGTGGGAATGTAAACTTGTTCAACCATTGTGGAAAGCAGTATGGAGGTACATCAAAATGCTCAAAACAGACTTACCATTTGACCCAGGAATTGCACTCCTAGGAATTTACCCTAAGAATGCAGCAATCAAGTATGAGAAAGATCAGTGCACCCCTATGTTTATCGCAGCACTATTTACAATAGCCAAGAATTGGAAGCAACCTAAATGTCCATCGATAGATGAATGGATAAAGAAGATGTGGTACATATACACAATGGAATACTACTCAGCCATAAGAAAACGGCAAATCCAACCATTTGCAGCAACATGGATGGAGCTGGAGGGTATTTTGCTCAGTGAAACAAGCCAAGCAGAGAAAGAGAAATACCAAATGATTTCACTCATCTGTGGAATATAAGAACAAAGGAAAAACTGAAGGAACAAAACAGCAGCAGAATCACAGAACTCAAGAATGGACTAACAGGTACCAAAGGGAAAGGGACTGGGGAGGATGGGTGGGTAGGGAGGGATAAGGGGGGGAGAAGTAGGGGGGTATTAAGATTAGCATCCATAGCGGGGTGGGAGAAAGGGGAGGGCTGTACAACACAGAGAAGTCAAGTAGTGATTCTACAACTGGTTGCTACGCTGATGGACAGTGACTGTAAAGGAGTATATAGGGGGGACCTGGTATAGGGGAGAGCCTAGTAAACAAAGTATTCGTCATGTAAGTGTAGATTAATGATTAAAAAAAAAAAAATGCAGTTCCTATGTGGTGACCTCTAATGAGTTCTACACAATGATATAAAGGACATATAAAAGTTGTAGGCAAAGGGTCTGTTTGTGTTTATACAGAGGATCAAAGCCTAATTTGGCTACCCCGAAAATGAACTAAGATACGATATGAAAAAGAACTTCCAACATCAGCACTCTCGGGAAGACTCATGACAGAAGATGATCAGAAAAAAAAAAAAAAACTCCAACAAAGATCCACGCACTGCTACAGGTGTAGATGCACTCATCCCACCAGTTCCTGGACTTGCCATGGGAATGAGGAAGGAGATATCTAAGCTGGCCTGTGCATGCAGTAAAACAAAAATTGGACTGGATCTATACTGTTGGAACTCAACCAAGAATTAGGAGAAGTGCAAATTGTAGCACTCCAAAATCTTACAACCACAGACTATTTATCGTTAAAAGAACATATGGGATATGAACAGTCCCCAGGAATGGGGTGTTCTAGTTTATCTGAATTCTCTCAGACTGTTTAAGTTCAGTCGGACAATATCCACCATATCATAGATAAGTTTTCACAAATGCCTAAGGTGCCTAACTGGTATTCTTGGTTTCACTGGAGATGGCTGGTAATTACAGGTATGCTTTGGTTAGGTAACTATATTCCTATTATGTTAATGTGTGTGCACAATTTAATTAGTCGTTTAAAACCTGTCCATGCTGAAGTTACTCTGCAAGAAGATATGTCAAAGAAATAATCAATCTTCCCAGGTTTTCTTCTGCCTGCTACTTCTGTAGCTTTTCTTCTTCCTACCTAATCACAACCTTTAAATAGAACTCGTGCCACATGTCGAACTTACCGAGTATCATAATTCTTCCAAGTGGTAAAGATACCTCAAGACAAATGCTGGGCATAGAAGCCACAGGGCATAAATATGCAAAGAAGTAAAAAGCTAACCTTTTCAAACAATAAGGCTTCTCTCTCACTTACCAACTTCACATTTCCCTGTATGGCCCCGGAAGATGACTGGTTAGCCAGAGACGGGTAAGATTCCTCAAGGGAGGGACAACCTAAGACAGGCACAGTCACAGGGGAGCCATCAGGTGAGAAACTGGGGATCAACAGAGGTGAGGCTTAGAACCTCACCCCCCCTGTTCTGAGAGAAATCTTCTGCATACATGGATGTTTATTGCCCTCGTCTAGCGCGGATTAACACATAGTCTACAGGCACACACCTGATCATCTACATTTGCTCTCTTACAACACTAAACTCTGTTTTCTACCTTTATCTCGTATCTACCTACCACTTCAGTATTGTATTAAAAAAAATAATAATAGAGAAATGTGGTTTCCACATATAAATCAGGTTTAAAAATCAAATGAATATTCATATTTGAACTGACTGTGTATAGTTCATAATGCATTAACAAAACCGAAAGCTTCTGTGATGACTGCCCTTGCACTGTTCACCATGTAACTTATTCACTATGTAAGAATTTGTTCTCCATGTAAGAATTTGTTCGTTATGCATCAGAAGATTGGAGACTGACGAAAATTGGGCTTGGGGTGGATTAATGATTGTGCATTGAGTATTGACCCCCCTATACAGAGATTTGTTGTGGTTAACAACTATTTGATCAATAAATATGAGAGATGCCCTCACAAAATATATATATATATATATATATAAACACACTTCCAATTGTAAAATAAATAAGTAACCGGGATGTAATGTATAGCATAAGGAATATAGTCAAAATATTGTAACAACTTGGTATGGTGATACCTGGTACCTAGAAATATCATGTATATAAATGTTGAGTCGCTGTGTTGTACACCTGAAACTAATGTAAGGCAATGCTGTTGTCAACTACCCTTCAATAAATAAAAAATAAAAAATAAAAAAAATAAAAAAAAAAACAGAAGAGGTACACGTATCAATCACACCAAAGGTGGTCAGCACTCTGAGTAACCTAATGCAGCTGCAAAATATTCCATGAGCATGCCAAACCTCAAGAAAAACAACTAGCAAAAATTGGTACTTCCTCTAATATTCTTACTAAAGGGAGCTTTCTGTTTAGATCCCCAGTTCCCCCAAATTTTCTTCCTTTTAGAGTAAATTCTTCATTAGCCAGCTAGACATTTTTACATCGGGATGGAATGAGGAGAACTTGATCAATAGTGTGACAGCTATGGGACGTGTGCAATGGATGGCTTTGGGGACAAGAGGTGGCCCACACTCGATTCGTCATGTACCTCCAGTTTCCTATTCAAAAGCTCTCTTGCCTTAGTTCTGACATTTCAGTTGTGCAGAGCAGAGTCAGCAATTTCCCTTAGTGAAAAATAAAAAATTATGCCAGAAGACTCTAAGGGAGATGCGGAAGCAAAAGGCACACAGGGAAATGGACAAGAGAAGTCCTGGCGAAGGGAAAGAGAAGAGCATCCAGCCTTCTGATGTGGATAGCCCCCTCTGGAGAACTCAGGATTTGTCTAGTACAGAAAGAAATCTTTCTTTTTCAATCTTTTCCAAAATGTCTTAGAAATAAATATAATATTTATTAAAATATAAAGTGGACATTATTTGGATAGTCATGTGGTGTTTTTAAAACAGAGATTTCTTCTCTCATTGTAAAAGAAGTATTATAAAACTCAGAGGGAAAGGCAAATTCATCCCAGAGCACAGTGGGCATGTAAGTTCTTTTGCCCACTCTTTGCAAATTCCGCTCAACTTTTGGGACCTGACTTATCCATCTTTTGTTGGATATTTTAAAACCATCAGCCTATGTCTCTTAAAGTATTAGGACCAAATGCATTAGAATATGGAATCTAGATGGAAAATAAATGAGCTGTCTGGGCTTAGGGGATAATCTTTAATTGTGGCATTTCTTGCAATGAGGCAGGCAATAGAAGTGATGGAAGAGTTCTTTGGATGTGAGGGTGATTTTCCAAGTCCTCTTGAATCCTGGCACTTTGGCAGCTGTCAACACTGCTATTGCATCATTAGAGTTTTTTTTTCTACAAAAGCTGCAAGTGAGAGTTGGTGGACTCTTAAGTTCCAGTTGCATACAGCCTGGCAAGAGCCTCCACTTAAGTGGTTTATGTACATGATATGTTCCAGGTATTTATCCATACTTAAAAAGCCATGTTCAAAAAGGCTCAGTCTTTTTGTTTAAACTGATATCTGACCCTGGCGAATGTGATAAGGCACATGCTATCATGCAACTTATCACCAATTTCCTGAATCCTACCCTACCCTCCAAGGCTCATGTATGGACATAGGCCTCCTTAATACCTCCTGACCACTCCAACCTTTCTTTCCACCCATAACCTAAAAGTCCCTTTATTTATATGTATTTGGCCCTTAATATACGCTCTCTCAAATTTTAGTTTTTAAGAATGTGTTTTATTGCCTCATCTAAAGTTTATGCTCCTGGAAAGTAGAAGCTATGCCTTATATCATCTTTCTTCTGTCCATGCATTTTATTAAGTCTAACTTAAGGAAAATACAATGAGCATCTACTGTGTATTAAACAATGGAGTTTCATAGATGGATAAAATAATATCCCTGCCCTCATGAAGATAACTGAGTAGCAAGAGAGAAACAAGAGCACAATTTTCAGCAGCCAAGATCATTTCCAACAAAGCACATTAGATTGTAGGCCCTTGATACCAGAAACTATGTTTATTCATGTCTGTGCTTTCAGCATGGAGCAGTCAAGCCCTGACTTCGCTGTAGGGCACCAAGCTAATACATCCAATGGCCTGTGTGGCATCATTACGGCGAAAGTCATCTCATGCTTACATGGTCTACAGAGAACTGTTGGTCTTCTCCACTCCACAGGAAGCCTGTCCTTTAATTAATGACAACAGCTTCTGGCTGGTTGCTAAAAACATAGGAGCTACATTTACCCTCACAGTATCAGACAACCATGTGGATTTTTAGTTCTGAAAAATATGTCTACAAATCTCACCAACCCTCTTGCCATAGTTGAAGCCATAGTGTTTCTCTGTAATTACTGCAACCATCTCCTAATTCACATCCCTACTTTCACACTCCCCTCCCTCCTGTTCTTTTTTTTTTCATGTAAAGCTTATTTGCACCTCAGGGGTTTTGGCTTTGCTGTTACCCTTGCCTGGAATTCTCTTTTTGGATAGGAAGTTTGTCTTGTTTACCAATGAACCCCTAAAATATAGGAATTTCCTGGTATAAAACAGGAACTCATTATTTAAGGAATGGGAAAAATGGTGGGGGATGGTTGAGTATATATGAACATAAATGAATAACTTGAGCATCTACTGTTCGTGTGGCTAGGAGCTGGCACAGCCTCTGACCTCGGGAAGGCTATGGTTTAAGTATATTTCATTATATGGGTTATCTGTATAACTAAAAGAGTAATCTTCTATGACGCATTAGGTGGGTGATTGAAATTGTATGTCCTGGGCAAGCTCAGGAAACCAAGGGCAGGCAACCACAATAGTTAAGAGGTGGTTTTCATCCTCAGTAACTTCTTCTATGTTAATGGAAGCTTACTCTTAGCCATATGGGATTTCCTTTAGCCCTGTAGGATTGGAGAAGTTCCTGAGTGAAAAACATCAATTTCATGACTTAACTGACTAAATAAATCAGTAATTTCCTGAAAGCTGCAATAAGTTGAAAAGATAGCTGGATTTCCTCCCCTGCCTATAAGTCTTGTCCTCTTTTAATCCTTCTCTGAAACTCAAATTTTTAAATTTTCATCTGAAAATTATGGATATACTGCTAACTACTCAAGGAGTGGTTGTATGGCTTTAGGGAAGCAATGTACATAAATAATTAGGACAGGGTCTGGTATGGTACATATTAAGTCCTCATAAGTGATAATATGATGATGATGTTGTATTAAAGCATTTTTTAGTCTGTGGAGTCCTTTATGAATATAAAGGAGAAGGAATCAAAGCCTTGAAAATAGAAAGAATATCTTGTTTCTGGCTTAGAGTTTAAAACACTCTGAATCTTACATAGCTTTTACTATTTGCACCAGGCATGTATTAGGTACTCAGTTAAACTTTTTGTGAAAAAAAATGTGTTCAGGGTCAGAAGGGAGGAGGATCAGAGAAATTCAGGGAAATTTTCTTTCTTATTGAAAAAATAATTCATATCATATTTAAATTGTCCATATTATAACTACCTTTGGGGGGCCTTATAACTAATTTTGGGGGGATTTGAATATTCCTTAGAGTAACTGAAAAATGGTAACATTCTCTGCAAAAAGACATAACTCATAGCCTAAATTTTGTTGTAACTGGTTTAAATTGTATTCATGGCTCTCTTTAAAGAACAAATATAAGGCACAGACTGGAGTTCTTAGTCAAACATTAGTAAACACAGGCATTATTGTCTCTGCATTTCACCTTGGTCACTATATATTTCTAGCTTTCATTACACATAAAATAGTAATGAAAACTTTAACCAGGCTCATTATAAGTGTCCAATAAATATCTCTTGAATAATGGATGAATGTGTTCAGGAAGGATAGGTGTAAGTTCATGTGACCTCAGAGACATATGTGTGGATGGTTGCCAAGTCCTTCAGTCCCTTGTGACAGAGGCCATCTGTCATGATTGATAACATCTGTGTCATGGCTCTGTGCCTTCTTTTTGAAGCCCTGGCTTCCAAAGAACTTCCCATTTCTTTGAGGTGCACCCCAGGCTGCTCAGCATAAAGCTGCTGTTTCTCAAGCCCCAGTTATAGGCTTCCCACTGAAAGAAAAATTATTTCCTATGCTCCTTGTGGTGACTGCCTTTCAGCTGTCTATACGGAGTGTGTCTGGTACTCTGCTGCCCCATCCACCCACACAGACTGGTCACAGGAGCTCTAATCTGTGAGGCTTATCGGACATGGGAAGCTAAGTCACCTACAGGGCTGTGAGAATAAGCAGGCTGAGCGCTGAGTGCCACTCCAATGACTGCCAGGACTGATGGAGTCTCTGGCTGGCCTCAAGGATGCTTTTAGCTCCCTCTGACTTAGGCAGACAGCTTTATTGAAAAGGATGCTCTTACCAGATTAAGTACCAGTCATCAGAAGCACCTCCTCAGCCCTATTATACTTACTGGAATCCCCTGTGAGGAATTCCAACTAAGTTCTCAAAGTTTGCTTTTAGAGTGGGTCTCTTAAAACCAGTTATAAAAGCTGACAGTGCTTGACCAAAAACCTGGGAAGAAGGATTAAAATGTTTCTCCTTTGATTTCTGCTCAACCAATATAAAACTAGGATTTGTGAGAAAAGCAAATGAGGATATACTTCTGGCTCTGCAATAGGTCCCTTGCTCCAAATGGATCTACCAGTATTAAAGCTAGGGATTGACAATAGCCCCTTAAGCTAGTATTTCACCAGAACGTTCATTATAATCTTGTGCAAAAATTAATCTAGATGTCTATGTCTGTTGTTTCTTGCCTTACTGGCTATTTGCATGTTTAGTCACTCTGGGGACAATAAAATATCTGGTAGAAGTCCCTACGATGGCCTGGGGTTTTGGAAGCTTGTTGTCTCAACACAATGTGTGAAATCAGTGAACCCAGCCCCAACTGTAAGACAAACACCAGGTGAACAGCCTTCTTTTTAAAACTTTACTCTGTGGAAATAGCCAGTCTCTGCTCTGGTTCCCAGTGACTTCTCCAGTTTCCCACTGGGACTATTTCTAAACTCAAACATGGTCAAAGAGATCTTCTCTCCTGGGCTTTTCTTTTCTGCCCAGTGCTTCCCTTGCCCTGGGCCTAGCCCAGGCTTTTGTACCTCTTGCATCACCATAGAAAATTAACTCCTTCATAAGACCTTAACACTCAACCTGACTGTGAGAAACATCACAACCGATGTTTATCCCTGCTAATAACATGACCCTGAATTGCACTCAAGTAAGTTATGTCACCTCTTCTGTGGCTCTTTTGGCTTCAGACCCCTCCATCTGCTCTGCCCTGACCTCTAAGAAACAGATTCCAACATTTTGCATGGCTTGGACAACACAGTGTGAGATAAAGTAAACCTGGGAATTTAATTCCAATGCTAAGACACAGGTTCCTGGTTTCAGTGGCCCCAGAAGTGATGATAATAGTTCTAAGTAATCCTAAAGTAATTCAGTTTTCCTGATGTCAGGGAAAGAGGAGGATTTTTGTTTCCTTTATTTGGTCTACATGAGTCATTTGTACAAAAACAAGCTTTTGAAAGAAAAGGAATACAGCCAAAAAAAAAGCCTTTGGCATTTCATTCTGCATCCTGCCCTCCACATTGCTCAGGAGGCAGCTGCTAATAAGAACAAGGCTGCTTTCTCCCCTGGGGCCAGTTAGAACCCCCAAATATTAGAGCAGAGGAATGCCTCTTCCTCCATGTCTTGGGCAATAAACTTCCCATCATGAAGAAAGGTGAAATTTTACTTTACAGTGTTTTGGGTTCTGGTCACTGAATCCATCTGGTTAGAATAAAAGCAGAGGAAAAGAGAAAGGATGAGAGAGAAGTTGTTTTTTTCTTCTCTCAGTCAAAGTGAAGAATTTTTAGCCAGTTTGATTCCCATGTTTTCCAAGCTGTTTTAAATGAAAACCAACCTCCCAGCTAACTCTTATGGGTGCAATATTGATCAAATAAAAGAGCTCATGAAACAGTTGGTTGGAAGCCGAGGGAAAGGAACAGGACAAGTTTCCCACAGATTGTTTCTCCCGTGGATAATGGGCGTGAGCTCACTGAGGAGCGACGGGGCGTTTAAGGGGACCTCTCAAACTGTGCCTGCCCAAGATCTCACATGAGCTCCCCTCCTAGCCAAGGGCTCCATGTTGTGAGCGTGAAAGGTTTTTGATCATGTCATTTCAGTCTGTCCCACAAAACATGTTTCAAAGAGAAAGAGAAGTATTTACTTCACAAGCCATACTTTTTAGCCCTGATCTGTTTTTTTTTTTTTTTTATGTGTAATTCTTTCTTTCTTTCTATTTTTCACTAGAGAGGTCTCCTGAAGCTTTATTCCATCTTTCACGAAAATGTCTTTTATATCACGGCAGGATACAAAACAAGGTTTGAAGAAAGAGGGGAAAAAAATAATGCACCACTTTGAAGAAAGCCACACTCTCAAATTTCTTCTTACTTCTCTACTTAGGTCTGCAAATTCTGGCTCATCTACTCCAGGCTACGTATTCTGGGAGGGGTAAGTTCGTTGCCTGTAGGTCAGAGGGAGGTAAACAAGAAGTTACTAGGCAAATCACAGAAGTATTTTGCAGGACTGCTAACAAAAGTCAAGCTCAAATAGATTCTGGTCACTGAATCCCATGCAAAGTTGATTTGTCAGCTATCTTACCTCTGACAGATAAGAAGTCTTAATTGGTTTCTAAGCAAATGGTGATTTGTGGCTCTGAATAAATTTAATTTTTAGCAGCGGTGTGATCCTTATACTTACACAATTCAAATAATTTGATTGAGGGATGATATTTTAAAAATCATCATCATTATTGCAAAGACATGTTCCGGTTCTCTACGTATAAATATGTGTATTTATTTTCTCTCTTTTAAAAATGCACAATCTAAAGTGGAAAACAGTTCTTTTGCCACTGGAGGAACCAGAGACCCCCGGGGAGCGCTCTCTGCGTGGTGGGGCCTTGGCCTGGGGGAGGAGCAGTGAGTTCAGAGAGTGTGGCCCCCTGCTTACACTTGTCATGGGGTCTGTCTTGGTCTCTGAGGCAATGGGGTGCTTCAGCCTCACTCTCGGGGTCTAGGATTCTTTCAGTGGCGCCTTATTCATGAATGTTGTAAGCGGTTTTCATGTGGGTAACAATGTCAGGAAGTAGCCAAGGCGCCATCTTGATGCCATCATCCCCCCTTTGACTGAACGCTGCTGCAGGTTAATACGGTCCTGCCCCCGCTGGTCCCTGATTAAAACAGGCATAGCTCTCCAATGTCTACCCAGCAATTTTCATCACTTCTACCCATCACTCAGACTCCTTAGGAGCAGGTCCCTGCATAACTTTAACTCAGGCATATTCCTCCCCAAAAGTTTCTACCCTGGAAACACCAGCCTCCCTCTGTAATTGGCACAAAACCTGACTCCGACCTTCACACATTGGCTCGTGTTGTAATTTACAACCAGAGTGCCTGCCTCCTCTGTTGGGAAGGTCTCAGCTTGCCTGCGCTTTACACAGGTCAATTACCATGTTCTCATTATATTTTCCCTTTTATGCTTTACGTCCTCAAGTACTCCAGTATTCATCGTCTGATGATGATTGATGGTAGAATCTGCTAGTTTTCACCGAATAACATAGAACTTCTTATTAAGCTATGATAGTGAGTTGTTAATTGTTTTATGTCTAAATCTTGACTCTCCAGCCTCCGGGTGCTATTTGGATTTTTGCTGCTAAAACATTTGGATCATCTGCTACTGAAAAACATTGTAGTAAGTATTGTGCTAAGTGTGTAGAAGTTTTTCAACTTGCTTGGGTTGCTTTAAATAATTGTCACTTTGACAATCATATTGCCAGGGAAGTGTCCAACGTGTCACTTACTGTGGGGTTGTTTGAGGACAAATGGGTGTTGTAGGGGAAAAAAATTTCACAAGCTTAAATTACACTGTGTAGACATCCAAACCACTATATTCTACTACTGTTTTAAGAAAGGATAGAGTTTATATATATTCATAAAATTTAAAGTGTCTCAGATTTAAGTATTTGTGTGTTTCCCCTGCTTAAACTGTTATTCAAAGTAACCCAAATGTAAATGAACCAAACAGTCAGCCAGTGAAATGCCCATATGTAGTTCAGCTATTGTTTTAGATCTGAGTCACTGCATTTGGTACAAGATGGAATATCATATGTCAAAGCATATGCCTGCCTCTGAAGCCAAATGCAGATAACATATGCTTGGAAGTAAAATATTTGTAAGTCTTACTGCTTATCAAAAATTAATGAGAGCAACTGTGTGTGTTTATACTATTTTGGGTTTATAAACAGATCAGCAGGGTTAATTGTAAAAACAGTTTTTGCAAAACAGTCAAGTGTAGCTTTTTCAAGCTGTGATTTCTTTCTACACCTCCTCTCTGAAAAACACACCCACCCACCCATTCCCCACAGAAGCACATGCAGTATTGGAAGCCCTATTAATAGATCATTTAGCTTAAGGTTCCTTTTATCCACAGCCTAGATAGTTAATCATTAAAAATTCACTTCTAGAAATTCCCATATTTCCACTAGAAAAAAAATTGGGGTGTGAATTTGAAGCAAAGCCATCAAAAATGCAACATGTGTATACTTATGTAAAGCTTCCTTATTTACAAAGTACATTGACTTTCATGACCTTGTGTAGTTCTAAAATAATCTGGTGGCATATATTTTCATCTTTATTTTATGAGTGAAGAAACTGAGGTTCCACTAGGTAAAGTGACTCTTATTTGGTCTTGATGGAGCCCAGACTCAAACCCTATCTGCTGCCTCACCCTCCAGGGTCCACTGCCTGTAGTGCTCAGCATCATTCAAGAGTGATGTTATTTTAAAAACCAGCTGAGGTTCAGATTAAATGCTTCACTGGTATTGAGAGCTGGGAGTGTTGTATCTGACATCATAACTACTAGACCTGCTATTTGCAGATTTCTGGAGAATATTTGTTGTAAACTGGTTTAGCTGCACATCAGGGCATGCAGTAATGTCTCTGGTCCTTGGCAAACCAGCAATATAGGCAAACTATTTTTCAGAGATGAGGCACTTCCTCCTTCTAAATTAACTTATCCAAAGCCTGAGAGCTCAATTTAACTCCCTGGTGTACTTCACAGCTGATGGGTGGTGTAGCTTCTCCCTGAACCCCTACATTTAATCATGTTCAAATCCTGACAATTCTATTTCCATAATATCTATTACACCACTCTCTCCTCTCTTTCCCACCTGCAAAGCCATAATTTGGGCCTCCATCCCCTCTCTCCAGGAGTCTTGCTAAAGTGCTCTAACCATCTCCTTGGTCAGGGTCTCCTTCCTCACTCCTACCTAGCACATGGCCATGATAGTTTTTTTCTTAGTACAAACCTGATCGTGTCTCCTACAAATCCTATTTGTTCTCAAGAGTGTTCTGAAACACAGAAAATTATGTATACTTTTTCTAATTATGGGATCTTGAATAATCAGCATTTTTCCATTTCACCCGTGCCTATGTTGATGCAAGATTGCTTTACATACATATTATGTTTTAGATCCTATCTCTTTAACCAGGAACCAGGTAGGCTGTAACACATGTAACACATGTAACAAAGAGGACTCATGGCACTATTGGCTATTTCAACCTTAATCTAGAATAGCACTATCCAAGCCACATATGTAATTTTAAAAGTTCTATAAACAAAATTTAAAAGAAATAGATGAAATTAGTAGTATTTTTATTGAACTTATATCTATTTCTATTTCAACATATAATCAATACAGAACATATTAATGAAATATTTCTTTTGTTAATACTAAGTGTTGGAAATCCACCAGAAAGAATGACAGAAAAACAGCAGTAGCTCCTTCCCTGAACTTTGGATCCAAACTAAACAAACTGTCCACTGGAAAACCCCACGTGGATATACCACATGCATATACAATTTAGAATGTTGAAAACAGAGGGCATCCTATATCTGCTCAATAACTCTTCATCTTCCGTCATGGTTATTCCATCTTGGCCAATGAATGATGTCATAATCAAGGCAGAAACTCATCAGTACTCTTTCATCCTGGCATCCAATCAGCAAACCATGTCTACTCTGCTTACTATAGATTTCTCAAAATTGCCCCTTTCCAGAACCTCCTGAGGTTTTCCTAGTTTAAGTCATCATCTTTTGTTTGGGTGGCTCTAAGTCTCAAAGTTGGTCTCACTGTGTTCAGTGTATTTTCCATACTGCATTTAGTGATTACCTTAAAATCCAATCCAATCACATCATTTTTCTGTCTGTAACCCCTTTTGGGCCCTGTGAGATGTTCTTTACTTATATTTCTATCCCCATTTCATGCCCTTTCATTCCCTCTTTGGAAGTTACCACTTTGATAAAGCTGAATTAATTCCACTTCCTATTTCTTTTCTCTTGACCTTGGTGCTTGCCCTTTATTTTGGGTCACACACATGCTTCTTCCTCCCCTGTGCCTTGTTCCTTACTCTGCTTCTTACCTGAATCCTCTAACTTAGACTCCGGATCTCAGAATATGTTTCTTCATCGAAGAAGACATTCTTGACTCCTGGTTCCCTCAAATCTCAGTCTGTCATAAGAGAATGCATGCTCCGTCTTAAGCACCTGCTCTCATCATGACCCTCTAAAATCTAAGCTCTGGTCAGTTTTCTTAACATAATATTTGGCACATAATAGATGTTCCATAAAAATTTTTGAATAAATGAATGGATAAATGGTTGAAATAGACATATGGCTGTCTATTTCTTTTAATGTTCATGTTTTCAATCATAAATTGCTTCAACACAAATTGTTAATCATATTTTCACCCATTCTATCTTCTTGGACTAGTATGAATTGTTAAAAGGCATATTCAATTCAAGTCACTTTTTTTAGTATTCCTTTTCTGAGTAATCAATAGAGAGATGGTATAAAAGGCTAATGGGGGATTTAATGACTTTCTTGATAATTATGTCTCCCAATGTGTGGTTCTTGACCTCATTAACATTACTGACAACTGTAGGGAAGAGTTTATTCACTTAAGCATTCTCACAGTGCCTAGTACTTAGTTTCCTTTGACTGCTGACTGCAATAATAAGTGAAATGTATAATGAATGAAAATTAGCATTCTAAGAAATAATATTTGGTATAAATTTTGCTCAAGAGTCACCTTCTTAAAGGAAAGAAATGCCAACCTGAGAAAGCAGGTCATTGGGTTTGGGATTTGTTGTGATTGCTCCAGGAAAGCATGAGAGCACTAAGCTTATGCAATTGCCCTGAAAAGCCAATGATTCTTTGCAAATGCTCATGAACTCAGCAAACCATTCACTTCTCATGTCTCAGATGCTTGGGCCAAATAATTAAATTAACAAGGAAAAAGACTTTGTGAGAATGCTACTTCTAATATTTATTCCACTTTTAAAACTTGACTTGGGACTATCAACAAACACAAATAGGCAATCCTTAAGAAGTCTCTCTCCCCATAAAAGCAAAAAATGTGAGACTGGAAAGAGGTCTTGAAAAATTCTCTTGTTCCTGCCACTCTGCAACACCGGACTTTATATTATAGATGACCAAACTGGTGCCCAGAGAAGCCAGATGATTTTCCCAAAGCCACACAGTTCTTGTAACTCTACAGGGACTGCAACTTAAATTTTCATGAATAAAATAAGAGTAATTAACTACCCTACTCTGATAACTTCCTATGTGCTGTAGTCTCCCTTATCCACAGGGGATATCTCAGTGGATGCCTGAAATTGTGGATATTACAGAACCCTATATATCCTGTGTTTTTTCTTATACATACACACCTATAATAAAAAAGTGTAATTTTGTAAATTAGTCACAGTAAGTGATTAACTATGACAAATAATTAAATGGAACAATTATAGGAATATATTATGATAAAAGTTTTATGAATGTGCTCTCTTTCTCAAAATATCTTAAGCTGGACTCACCTTCTTGTGATGATGTGAGATGATGAGAGGAAGTGAGGTGAATGACAGGAACTGTGATGTAGCATTAGGCTACTGTTGACCTTCCGACAATTGTCAGAAGGAAGATTATCTGCCTCTGGACCACAATTGGCTCTGTGTCACTGAAATTAGGGAAAGGAAACCCATGGATAAGGGAGAGCTGCTGTATTTGGAAGGAACTAAGCACTGTAGTTTTGGGGCCTTCTTTTAACAAATATAATTACTCATACAAAGACTTACTTTAACCTAAATTTCTGCCAAGATGTGTTAGCATACACTAGGTAGATCGTGCGCACTTCTAGTTGTGAGATTGCCTTGGAAAGGGTAAACTAAAAATAGTGTTAAAAAAAAAAAACACTTGTTAAAAAAAATAAATAAATAAAAATAGTGTGTAAATAAACTGCTAGGGCTACCTTGTCTCCTTATCCTTAGAACCCCAGGTTATAGTGACACATTTCTAGATAATTCCATTTAGCCTTTTCCCTGAGTGCCTGCTGAGGGGGGAAAATACATTGGGGAGGGTGGGCATTGATGGGAAACTTGAAACCAGGCCATTGCTTTGGAACACAATTCAAAATAATGTGGAAGAGGTGACCTAGGATAGTAAATTTGCAGGAGTCCTGTGAAACAGTGCCCCATGAAGTAGTTTTATGTATTCCAGCTCTTCCTACTTCTATCCAATTTTTCTGTAAGGACTAGTGCCTTATATCTGCAGTTGACCCATGCGATGCTCTGCCAGGTGCTAAACTGTCAGTCAGTTGGACAGCCACAGATCTGTAGTGAAGTCAGGAACAAATGTTCTATTAGCATCTCTATTTATTGCTATCCAAAACATTCCCATGCAAATACCTACCTTACTCCCTACCCACCCCTCCATCTGCACACTGCTGGCAAAGGGAAAACCCACTTTGAGTTTCCTACTTCCAGCCAGCTGAGTGAAGATGCTGGCTCCCAGCAAGGACATCTCAGTTCCACAGAAGAGTTAAATGATACTGTGCAGGGCACCATGCAGCACCGAACTCTCCTAGGAAGGTGAGTGCATCTCCAAATGAAGGGCTGCTGATGGGCCAGTGTAGCAGAGCAACTGCCCTAAACATTACCACAGCTGCAATTACACAGAGCTCAACTCCGTGTTTTAATTCACCCGCTCTGGTTCGAGGGCTCCGAAGAAGATGCAAAGCACTCTTCCTTTTACAGGAGCCTTGGAGGTCATCATGGGTCAAAACAATTCCAAGAAAATAGTGAACTTGGGCAAATCCTACTGAAGACAAGTAGTGGGGTTTGTTCTTGGCAGAGGAGTGGGTACATTTTTATAATATACTCAGATCTCATACACTCCTTATTTTTTTATTAAAAAATAGTTCATGGATCAAATAACTTTTATTAGCCAACATTTGAGTAAGTACTGAAAATAATAGTCAAAGCGATATGCGCAGTGCACTTGAAAGAGATAATATCTTCAAGGAAAAATAGGCCAGTATATAATATTTGGCCATGCTAATTGAATAATTGGATATGGTTCTATTTATAAGGTCTCTCAGGGGATTTCTGAGTGTTCAAAATATATAAACTGCCCTTCGCCAACAAAAACTTGAGTAACTCAGCTTGGTCTGGCTGTCACTTTAGTTGTAAACTACATAGATTTGAAACTAGAAGACTTCTCTCTGTACTTTATTTTTTTGTGGGTCCATGATTGTCCTGTGGAGCCCCTGGAATCTCAGAAAAAGATCTGATTACATGCGCCCAAAGGCACAGACATGGAAAAGAGGGATGGACCTCTGCCCTGCTGCCTAAATGACCCTTATCCAGGGTTTGCTGTGATTTTGATTAGCTATGAGGTTTCTGAGTTAAGTGATCCATTTAGTACTATTCAACAAATAGTTACTGGGCATCAATTATGTTCCTTTGCTATCTATGGTAACATTTAAGACAGGAATGTTGACTTCCAAAAGTTTCTCAATATACTTGATAATTTAAAATGCACTTGGAATGTCTATAAAATAATATGAGATCATAAGTGGTAAAGATAGGAAGTGTACAAAGCTAGGAAGCAGGAAAATTAACAGAGGACCAGAGTCATTAGAAGGGCTTTATATAGAAAAAGAATATGGCTGGAATCCTGAAGAATGAATGAACTCTCAATAGGTAGAGAATTGGAAGGGGAGATTCAATAAATGGTGCAAAGGGTTGTCAAATACATTGGACCTGGTAGGGTAGAGAGCTATGATCTGCAGAGAATATTACTTGTTAGTAAGTCATAGAGAGACTTGGGTACATAATGTGGGCCTGTTCACAGGGAGACAAGAATGGGTTCTTAAAAACTATTACTTGGGGAGGAGGTGGAGCCAACAAGGCGGCGTGAGTAGGGCAGTGGAAATCTCCTCCTCAAAACATATATTTCTCAAAAATACAACAAATACAACTAATCCTAAAAGATAGACCAGAAGACACAGGACAACAGCTAGACTACATCCACATGTGCGAGAGCCCAGCGCCTGGTGAAAGGGGTAAGATACAAGCCCCAGCCCGGTGGGACCCAAGCGCCCCTCACCCCAGCTCCCGGTGGGAGGAGAGGAGCCAGAGCGGGGAGGTAGAGGGAGAAAAGGACTGCTGAACACCCAGCCCCAGCCATCTGGACAAGAGCGCAGACACAGTGCATGCGTGGAGGGCTGGAAACTAGGGAAACAGGTCAGCAAGACCACTGAGCGGGTCCCGAAGCTGATGCACCTGAGACAAAGAAAAGCGAGTGCTGTTTGAAAGTCTTAAAGGGACAGGGATGCAACAGCTGGACGGAAACAGCCCAGGTCACAGTACAGCAGCTGGAAACTCCAGGGAAACCCGGGCGCACTAAACCTCTGGGCAACAGCTCTGAGACCCCTCACAGAGGTAAACAGCCAAACAGCCCCCTCTCCATTACCCCTCTGGGGCGTGGCCATAGCAGACAAGCAGCCTGAGCCTGGCCACCTGGTCAGCAAGGGAGCCTCCCCCATAATGGCCGGGCAAGACACAAAGAACCAGTCTACACACAATTGCCCAACACAAGCCACTAGGGGTCGCAGTTATCCCAGTAAAGAAAGGCCAGTAGCAAGGGGAAAGTTTGGCTCTCCCAGGTGACAGTCAATAGCACCTATCACCATGAAAAGGCAAAAAACTTTGATCCAGACAAGAATAACCCAGACAGCTTCGGCATCTGCTACATCTTCACCTGAGAAGGAAACTGGGGAGATAGATTTAACCAGGATTCCTGAAAAAGTATTCAAAACAAAAGTCATAACCATGCTGATGGACCTGCAGAGAAATATGCAAGAACTAAGGAAGGAGAATACAGAAATAAAACAAGCTCTGGAAGGACTTCAAAACAGAATGGACGAGATGCAAGAGACCATTAATGGACTAGAAAACAGAGAACAGGAACGCAGAGAAACTGATGCAGAGAGAGAAAAAGGATCTCCAGGAAAGAAAGAATTCTAAGAGAGCTGAGTGACCAATTGAAACAGAACAATATCTGCATTATAGGGGTACCAGAAGAAGAAGAGAGAGAAAAAGGTATAGAAACTGTCTTTAAAGAAATAATTGCTGAAAAATTCCCCAAACTAGGGGAGGAAATGGCCTCTCAGACCACAGAGGTACATAGAACTCCCATGACAAGGGATCCAAGGAGGGCAATGCCAAGACACATAATAATTAAAATGGAAAAGATCAAAGACAAGGACAAAATATTAAAGGCAGCCAGAGACAAAAAAAGGTCACCTAAAAGGAAAACCCATCAGACTATCATCAGACTTCTCAACAGAAACCTTACAGGCCAGAAGAGAATGGCACGATATACTTAATGGAAGGAAACAGAAGGGCCTTGAACCAAGACTACTGTATCCAGCACGAATATCATTTAAATATGAAGGAAGGATTAAACAATTCCCAGACAAGCAAAAGTTGAGGGAATTTGCCTCCCACAAACCACCTCTACAGGACATCTTACAGGGACTGCTCTAGATGGGAGCACTCCTAAAAAGAGCACAGAAAAAAACACCCAACATGTGAACAAGGGAGGAGGAAGGATAAGAAGGGAGAGAAAAAAAGAATCATCAGACCGTGTTTATAATAGCTCAACAAGCGAGTTAAGTTAGACAGTAAGATAGTAAAGACGCTAACCCTGAACCTTTGGTAACCACAAACTTAAAGCCTGCAATGGCAATAAGTACATACCTTTCAATAATCAAATTAAATGTAAAAGGACTGAATACACCAATCAAAAGACACAGAGTAATAGAATGGATTAAAAAGCAAGATCATCCATATGCTGCTTACAAGAGACTCACATCAAACCCAAAGACATGCACAGACTTAAGGTCAAGGGATGGTAAAACATATTTCACGCAAACAAAAGAGAGAAAAAAGCAGGTGTTGCAATACTAGAATCAGACAAAACAGACTTCAAAATAAAGAAAGTAACAAACGACAAAGAAGGACATTACATAACGATAAAGGGCTCAGTCCAACAAGAGGATATAACCATTATAAATATATATGCACCCAAAACAGGGGCACCAACATATCTGAAACAAATATTAACAGAACTAAAGGAGGAAACAGAATGCAATGCATTCATTCTGGGAGACTTCAACACCACTCACTCCAAAGGACAGATCCAACAGACAGAAAGTAAGTAAGCACACAGAGGCACTGAACAACACACTGTAACAGACAGACCTAAAAGATATCTACAGAACGCTACATCCAAAAGCAACAGGATACACATTCTTCTCAAGTGCACATGGAACATTCTCCAGAATAGACCACTTACTAGGCCACAAAAAGAGCCTCAGAAAATTCCAAAAGATTGAAATCCTACCAAACAACTTTTCAGACCACAAAGGTATGAAACTAGAAATAAATTGTACAAAGAAAGCAAAAAGGCTCACAAATACATGGAGGCTTAACAACATGCTTCTAAATAGTCAATGGATCAATGACCAAATCAAAATGGAGATCCAGCAATATATGGAAACAAAAGACAACAACAACACAAAACCCCAACTACTGTGGGATACAGCAAAAGCAGTCTTAAGAGGAAAGTATGTAGCAATCCAGGCATATTTTAAAAAGGAAGAACAAGCCCAAATTAATGGTCTAATGTCACAATTATCGAAATTGGAAAAAGAGGAACAAATGAGGCCTAAAGTCAGCAGAAGGAGAGATATAATAAAGATCAGAGAAGAAATAAATAAAATTGAGAAGAATAAAACAATAGCAAAAATCAATGAAACCAAGAGCTGGTTCTTTGAGAAAATAAACAAAATAGATAAGCCTCTAGCCAGACTTATTAAGAGGAAAAGAGAGCCAACACTAATCAACAAAATCAGAAACAAGAAAGGAAAAATCATGACTGACCCCACATAAATACAAACAATAATTAGAGAGTACTATGAAAACCTATATGCTAACAAGCTGGGAAACCTAGGAGAAATGGACAACTTCTTAGAAAAATACAACCTTCCAAGACTGACCCAGAAAGAAACAGAAAATCTAAACAGACCAATTACCAGCAAAGAAATTGAAGTGGTAATCAAAAAACTACCAAAGAACAAACCCCCCGGGCCAGATGGATTTACCTCGGAATTTTATTAGACAAACAAGGAAGACATAATACCCATTCTCCTTAAAGTTTTCCAAAAAATAGAAGAGGAGGGAGTACTCCCAAACTCATTCCATGAAGCCAACATCACCCTAATACCAAAACCAGGCAAAGACCCCACCAAAAAAGAAAACTACAGACCAATATCCCTGATGAATGTAGATGCAAAAATACTCAAAAAATATTAGCAAAACCGAGTTCAAAAATACAACAAAAGGATCGTACACCATGACCAGGAGGGATTCATCCCAGGGATGCAAGGATGGTACAACATTCAAAAATTCATCAACATCATCCACCGCATCAACAAAAAGAAAGGCAAAAACCACATGATCATCTCCATAGATGCTGAAAAAGCATTTGATAAAATTCAACATCCATTCATGATAAAAACTCTCAACAAAATGGGTATAGAGGGCAAGTACCTCAACATAATAAAGGCCATATATGACAAACCCACAACCAACATCATACTATATAGCAAGAAACTGAAAGCATTTCCTCTGCGTTCGGGTACAAGACAGGAATGCCCACTCTCCCCACTGTTATTTCACATAGTACTGGAGGTCCTAGCCATGGCAATCAGACAAAACAAAGAAATAAAAGGAATTCAGACTGGTAAAGAAGAAGTTAAACTGTCACTATTTGCAGATGACATGATATTGTACATAAAAAAACCTAAAGACTCCACCCAAAACTACTAGAAATGATATCGGAATACAGCAAATTTGCAGGATACAAAATCAATACACAGAAATCTGTGGCTTTCTTATACACTAACAATGAACCAACAGAAAGAGAAATTAGGAAAACAACTCCATTCACAGTTGCATCAAAAAGTATAAAATACCTAGGAATAAAACTAACCAAAGAAGTGAAAGACCTATACTCTGAAAACTACGAGTTACTCTTAAGAGAAATTAAACGGGACACTAACAAATGGAAACTCATCCCATGCTAATGGTTAGGAAGAATTAATATCTTCAAAATGGCCATCCTGCCCAAAGCAATATACAGAATTGATGTGATCCCTATCAAACTACCAGCAACATTCTTCAATGAACTGGAACAAATAATTCAAAAATTCATATGGAAATATCAAAGACCCCGGATAGCCAAAGCAATCCTGAGAAAGAAGAATAAAGAAGGGGGGATCTCACTCCCCAACTTCAAGCTCTACTACAAAGCCATAGTAATCAAGACAAATTCGAACTGGCACAAGAAGAGAGCCACAGAGCAGTGGAACAGACTAGAAACTCCAGACATTAACCCAAACATATATGGTCAATTAATATTTGATAAAGGAGCCATGGGCATACAATGGCGAAATGACAGTCTCTTCAACAGATGGTGCTGGCAAAACTGGACAGCTACATGTAGGAGAATAAAAGTGGACCATTGTCTAACCCCATATACAAAAGTAAATTCAAAATGGATCAAAGACATGAATGTGAGTCATGAAACCATTAAACTCTTGGAAAAAAACGTAGGTAAAAACCTCTTAGACATAAACATGAGTGACCTCTTCTTGAACATATCTCCCCGTGCAAGGAAAACAACAGCAAAAATGAACAAGTGGGACTATATTCAGCTGAAAAGCTTCTGTACAGCAAAAGACACCATCAATAGAACAAAAAGGAACCCTACAGTATGGGAGAATATATTTGTAAATGACAGATCTGATAAAGGCTTGACGTCCAAAATATATAGAGCTCACACGCCTCAACAAACAAAAAACAAATAATCCAATTAAAAAATGGGCAGAGGAACTGAACAGACAGTTCTCCAAAAAAGAAATGCAGATGGCCAACAGACAAATGAGAAGATGCTCCACGTCGCTAATTATCAGAGAAATGCAAATTAAAACTACAATGAGCTATCACCTCACACAAGTAAGGATCGCTGCCATCCAAAAGACAAACAACAACAAATGTTGGCAAGGCTGTGGGAAAGGGGAACCTTCCTACGCTGCTGGTGGAAATGTAAATTAGTTCAACCATTGTGGAAAGCAGTATGGAGGTTCATCAAAATGCTCAAAACAGACTTCCTATTTGACCCAGGAATTGCACTCCTAGGAATTTACCCTAATAACGGAGCAATCAAGTTTGAGAAAGACAGATGCACCCCTATGTTTTTCGCAGCACTATTTACAATAGCCAAAAATTGAAAGCAACCTAAATGTCCATCAGTAGATGAATGGATAAAGAAGATGTGGTACATATTCACAATGGAATACTACTCAGCCATAAGAAAAGGGAAAATCCTACCATTTGCAGCAACATTAATGGAGCTGGAGGGTATTATGCTCAGTGAAATAAGCCAAGAGGAGAAAGAGAAATACCAAATGATTTCAGTCATCTGTGGAGTATAAGAACAAAGGAAAAACTGAAGGAACAAAACAGCAGCAGAATCACAGAACCCGATAATGGACTAACAGGTACCAAAGGGAAAGGGACTCAGGAGGATGGGTGGGAAGGGAGGGATAAGGGGAGGTAAGAAGAAGGGGTGTATTAAGATTAGCATGCATAATGGGGGAGTGGGAGAAAGGGGAGGTCTGTACAACACAGAGAAGACAAGTAGTGATTCTACAACATTTTGCTATGCTGATGGACAGTGACTGTAAAGGGGTTTATAGGGGGGACCTAGTATAGGGGAGAGCCTAGTAAACATAATATTCTTCATGTAAGTGTAGATTAATGATTACAAAAAAAAAATGAAAGAAAGAAAAGGGGGATTACTCCCTGATAGGATAAAACTAACTGTAAATCAACGATTAATGCATGCTTTAAATATCCTTAATTTTTATCACTTAAAGGGTGTCAGATGATCGGCTATGGAGGTACATTTTTCTGATAATATTCCTTTCTCTTAAAAATAAAAAAGCAGTTCCTGTGTGCTGACCTCCAATGAGTTCTACACAATGGTATAAAGGGCATATCAAAGTGTGGGCAAAGGGTCTGTTTGTGTTTATACAGAGGATCAAAGCATAATTTGGCTACCCAGATAATGAACTAAGATACAATATGAAGAAGAACTTCCAACATCAGCACTCTCTGGAAGACTCATACCAGAAGGTGATCATCAAAAAACCTCAACAAAGACCCAGGCGCTGCTGCAGCTGTAGATGCACTCATCCCACCAGCTCCTGGACTTGCCATAGGAATGAAGAAGGAGATATCTAAGCTGGCCTGTGCATACAGTAAAACAACAAATTTGACTGGATCTATACTGCTGGAACTCAACCAAGAATTAGGAGAAGTGCAAGTTGTAGTGCTCCAAAATCTTACAACTACAGACTATCTACTGTTAAAAGAACATATGGGATGTGAACAGTTCCCAGGAATGGGTTGTTTTAATTTGTCTGATATCTCTTAGACTGTTCAAGTACAGTTGCACAATATCCATCATATCATAGATAAGTTTTCACAAATGCCTAGGGTGCCTAACTGGTTTTCTTGGTTTCACTGGAGATGGCTGGTAATTATAGATCTCTTTTGTTTATGTACCTGTATTCCTGTTATGTTAATGTGTATACGCAATTTAATTAGTAGCTTAAAACCTATACATGCTTAAGTTACTCTACAAGAAGATATGTCAAAGAAATAATCAATCTTCCCATGTTTTCTTCTGCCTGCTACTTCTATAGCTTTTCTTCTTCCTTCCTAATTACAACCCTTAAATAGAATTCGTGCCTCATATCAAATTTACCGAGTATCATAATTCCTCCAAGTGTTAAAGATACCTCAAGACAAATGATGGGCATAGAAGCCACAGGGCATAAATCTGAAAAGAAGTAAAAAGCCAACCTTTTCAAACAATATGGCTTCTCTCTCACTTACCAACTTTACATTTCCCTGTATGGCCCCGGAAGATGACTGGTTAGCCAGAGACGGGTAAGATTCCTCAAGGGAGGAACAACCTAAGACAGGCACAGTCGCAGGGGGGCCATCAGGTGAGAAATTGGTGATCAACAGAGGTGAGGCTTAGAACCTCACCCCCTCTGCTTTGAGAGAAATCTTCTGCATCCATGGATATTTTATTGCCCTTGTATAGCTTGGATTAACACATAGTCTACAGGCACACACCTAATCATCTACATTTGCTCTCTTACAACACTAAACTGTGTTTTCTACCTTTATCTTGTATCTACCTACCATTTCAGCATTTTATTTAAAATAATAATAATAATAATAATAATAAAGGTAGAAATGTGGGATCCACATATAAACAAGTATAAAAATCAAACATATAAGAGGGATCGGAAGATGACAGCATGAGTAGAGCAGCGGAAATCTCCTCCCAAAACCACATATACCTATGAAAATATAACAAAGACAACTCTTCCTAAAATAAAGACCAGAGGACGCAGGACAATATCCAGACCACATCCGCACCTGAGAGAACCCAGCGCCTCGTGAAGGGGGTAAGCTACAAGCCCCGGCCCGGTGGGAGCCGAGCGCCCATCCCCCCAATTCCCAGCAGTAGAAGAATAGGCAGAGCAGGAGGGAGACGGAGCCCAGGACTGCCAAACACCCAGCCCCAGCCACCGCCAACAGAGCACAGACACAGTGCGTAGGCAGGGGGCCCTGGATACTAGGGAATCAGGGCAGGAAGAACAGTGAGCGGTCACTGGAGGCTGGGCACTGGAGGACACCAGAAAAGCCAGCGACCATTTTTTTTTTTTTTTTTGCTCTTTTGTTTTGGCGAGCGCTTTTTGGAAGTCTTAAAGGAACACGGACCCCAATATTAGGGAAACAGGGCAGAAAGACCAGTGAGCAGATGCCTGAGGTTGGCGCCGGAGAATAAAGAAAAACGAGCGGCCACCTTATTTTTTTTTTTTTTAATTAACAAAAATTTTTTTTTTGTTGTTGTGGTTGTTTTGTTTTGGCGAGTGCTTTTTGGAAGTCTTAAAGGGACAGGGCGGGACACTTAATCCAGAGGTGGGGAATCCGGGGATCTCTGGGCACCCTAACCCCTGGGCTGCAGGGAGCAGGGAGGCCCCTTACAGAGATAAATAGCCTCCCAGCAGCTCCTGCTCCAACGCGACTGCACCACTTTGGAGCAGCTGCCCGAGCCAGGCCACGCCCACAGCAACAGCGGAGATTAACTCCACAGCAACCGGGCAGGAAGCAGAAACCCTGTCTGCGTGCAGCTGCCCAGCACAAGCCACTAGAGGTCGCTGTTCTCCCAGGAGAGGAGGGCCACAAACCAACAAGAAGGGAAGTTCTTCCAGCTGTCACCTGTCCCAGCTCTGCAAACTATTCCTATCACCATGAAAAGGCAAAGCTACAGGCAAACAAAGATCACAGAGACAACACCAGAGAAGGAGACAGACCTAACCAGTCTTCCTGAAAAAGAATTCAAAATAAGAATCATAAACATGCTGACAGAGATGCAGAGAAATATGCAAGAGAAATGGGATGAAGTCCGGAGGGAGATCACAGATGCCAGAAAGGAGATCACAGAAATGAAACAAACTGTGGAAGGGTTTATAAGTAGAATGGATAGGATGCAAGAGGCCATTGATGGAATTGAAATCAGAGAAGAGGAACGCATAGAAGCTGATATAGAGAGAGATAAAAGATCTCCAAGAATGAAACAATATTAAGAGAACTGTGTGACCAATCCAAAAGGAATAATATCCATATTATAGGGGTTAGAGAAGAAGAGGAGAGAGGAAAAGAGATGGAAAGTATCTTAGAAGAAATAATTGCTGAAAACTTCCCCAAACTGGGGGAGGAAATAATGGAACAGACCACGGAAATACACAGAACCCCCAACAGAAAGGATCCAAGGAGGACAACAACAAGACACATAATAATTAAAATGGCAAAGATCAAGGAGAAGGAAAGACTTCTAAAGGCAGCTAGAGAGAAAAAGGTCACCTATAAAGGAAAACCCATCAGGCTAACATCAGACTTCTCGACAGAAACCCTACAGGCCAGAAGAGAATGGAATGATATATTTAATACAATGAAACAGAAGGGCCTTGAACCAAGGATACTGTATCCAGCACGACTATCATTCAAATATGGTGGTGGGATTAAACAATTCCCAGACAAACAAAAGCTGAGGGAATTTGCCTCCCACAAACCACCTCTACAGGACATCTTACAGGGACTGCTCCAGATGGGAACACTCCTAGAAAGAGCACAGAACAAAACAACCAACATATGAAGAATGGAGGAGGAGGAATAAGAAGGGAGAGAAGAAAAGAATCTCCAGACAGTGTATATAACAGCTCAATAAGCGAGCTAAGTTAGGCAGTAAGATACTAAAGAGGCTAACCTTGAACCTTTGGTAACCACGAATTTAAAGCCTGCAATGGCAATAAGTACATATCTTTCAATAGTCACCCTAAATGTAAATGGACCGAATGCACCAATCAAAATACACAGAGTAATAGAATGGATAAAAAAGCAAGACCCATCTATGTGCTGCTTACAAGAAACTCACCTCAAACCCAAAGACATGTATAAACTAAAAGTCAAGGGATGGAAAAACATATTTCAAACAAACAACAGCGAGAAGAAAGCAGGGGTCGCAGTACTAATATCAGACAAAATAGACTTCAAAACAAAGAAAGTAACAAGAGATAAAGAAGGACACTACATAATGATAAAGGGCTCAGTCCAACAAGAGGATATAACCATTCTAAATATATATGCACCCAACACAGGAGCAACAGCGTATGTGAAACAAATACTAACAGAACGAAAGGGGGAAATAGACTGCAATGCATTCATTCTAGGAGACTTCAACACACCACTCACCCCAAAGGATAGATCCACTGGGCAGACAATAAGTAAAGACACGGAAGCACTGAACAACACAGTAGAGCACATGGACCTAATAGACATCTATAGAACTCTACATCCAAAAGCAACAGGATATACATTCTTCTCAAGTGCACATGGAACATTCCCCAGAATAGACCACATACTAGGCCACAAAAAGAGCCTCAGAAAATTCCAAAAGATTGAAATCCTACCAACCAACTTTTCAGAACACAAAGGCATAAATCTAGAAATAAACTGTACAAAGAAAGCATAGAGGCTCACAAACACATGGAGGCTTAACAACACGCTCCTAAATAATCAAAGGGATCAATGACCAAATCAAAATGGAGATCCAGCAATATATGGAAACAAATGAGAGCAAGAACACTAAGCCCCAACTTCTGTGGGACACAGCAAAAGCAGTCTTAACAGGAAAGCATACAGCAATCCAAGCATATTTAAAAAAGGAAGAGCAATCCCAAATGAATGGTCTAATGTCACAATTATCGAAATTGGAAAAAGAGGAACAAATGAGGCCTAAGGTCAGCAGAAGGAGAGACATAATAAAGATCAGAGAAGAAATAAATACAATTGAGAAGAATAAAACAATAGCAACAATCAATGAAACCAAGAGCTGGTTCTTTGACAAATTAAACAAAATAGATAAGCCTCAAGCGAGACTTATTAAGAAGAAAAGAGAGTCAACACAAATCAACAGTATGAGAAACGAGAAAGGAAAAATCACGACGGACCCCACAGAAATACAAAGAATTATTAGAGAATACTATGAAAACCTATATGCTAACAAGCTGGGAAACCTAGGAGAAATGGACAACTTCCTAGAAAAATACAACATTCCAAGACTGACCCAGAAAGAAACAGAAAATCTAAACAGACCAATTACCAGCAAAGAAATTGAAGTGGTAATCAAAAAACTACCAAAGAACAAACCCCCCGGGCCAGAGGGATTTACCTCGGAATTTTATCGGACATACAGGGAAGACATAATACCCATTCTCCTTATAGTTTTCCAAAAAATAGAGGAGGAGGGGATACTCCCAAACTCATTCTATGAATCTAACATCACCCTAATACTAAAACCAGGCAAAGACCCCACCAAAAAAGAAAACTACAGACCAATATCCCTGATGAATGTAGATGCAAAAATACTCAACAAAATATTAGCAAAATGAATTCAAAAATACATCAAAAGGATCATACACCATGACGAAGTGGGATTCATCCCAGGGATGCAAGGATGGTACAACATTCGAAAGTCCATCAACATCATCCACCACTTCAACAAAAAGAAAGACAAAAACCACATGATCATCTCCATAGATGCTGAAAAAGTATTTGACAAAGTTCAACATCCATTCATGATAAAAACTCTCAGCAAAATGGGAATAGAGGGCAAGTACCTCAACATAAAAAAGGCCATCTATGATAAACCCACAGCCAACATTATATTGAACAGCAAGAAGCTGAAAACATTTCCTTTGAGATCGGGAACTAGACAGGGATGCCCACTCTCCCCACTGTTATTTAACATAGTACTGGAGGTCCTAGCCACGGCAATCAGACAAAACAAAAAAATACAAGGAATCCAGATTGGTAAAGAAGAAGTTAAACTGTCACTATTTGCAGATGACATGATATTGTACATAAAAAAACCTAAAGACTGCATCCCAAAACTACTGGAACTGATATCGGAATACAGCAAAGTTGCAGGATATAAAATCAATACACAGAAATCTGTGGCTTTCCTATACACTAACAATGAACCAACAGAAAGAGAAATTAGGAAAACAACTCCATTTACAATTGCATTAAAAAAATAAAATACTTAGGAACAAACCTAACCAAAGAAGTGAAAGACTTATACTTTGAAAACTACAAGTCACTCTTAAGAGAAATTAAACGGGACACTAACAAATGGAAACTCATCCCATGCTAATGGTTAGGAAGAATTAATATCTTCAAAATGGCCATCCTGCCCAAAGCAATATACAGAATTGATGTGATCCCTATCAAACTACCAGCAACATTCTTCAATGAACTGGAACAAATAATTCAAAAATTCATATGGAAACACCAAAGACCCCAAATAGCGAAAGCAATCCTGAGAAAGAAGAATAAAGTAGGGGGGATCTCACTCCCCAACTTCAAGCTCTACTATAAAGCCATAGTAATCAAGACAATTTGGTAATGGCACAAGAGCAGAGCCACAGACCAATGGAACAGACTAGAGAATCCAGACATTAACCCAGACATATATGGTCAATTAATATGTGATAAATGAGCCATGGACATACAATGGCAAAATGACAGTCTCTTCAACAGATGGTGCTGGCAAAACTGGACAGCTACATGTAGGAGAATGAATCTGGACCATTGTCTAACCCCATATACAAAAGTAAACTCAAAATGGATCAAAGACCTGAATGTAAGTCATGAAACCATTAAACTCTTGGAAGAAAACATAGGCAAAAACCTCTTAGACATAAACATGAGTGACCTCTTCTTGAACATATCTCCCCGGGCAAGGAAAACAACAGCAAAAATGAATAAGTAGGACTATACTAAGCTGAAAAGCTTCTGTACAGCAAAAGACACCATCAATAGAACAAAAAGGAACCCTACAGTATCGGAGAATATATTTGGAAATGACACATCCAATAAAGGCTTGACGTCCAGGATATATAAGGAGCTCACACGCCTCAACAAACAAAAAACAAATAACCCCATTAAAAAATGGGCAGAGGAACTGAACAGACAGTTCTCCAAAAAAGAAATACAGATGGCCAACAGACACATGAAAAGATGCTCCACATCACTAATTATCAGAGAAATGCAAATTAAAACTACAATGAGGTATCACCTCACACCAGTAAGGATGGCTGTCATCCAAAAGACAAACAACAACAAATGTTGGTGTGGCTGTGGAGAAAGGGGAAGCCTCCTACAATGCTGGTGGGAATGTACGTTAGTTCAACCATTGTAGAAAGCAGTATGGAGGTACATCAAAATGCTCAAAACAGACTTACCATTTGACCCAGGAATTCCACTCCTAGGAATTTACCCTAAGAATGCAGCAATCAAGTATGAGAAAGATCAGTGCACCCCTATGTTTATCGCAGCACTATTTACAAAAGCCAAGAATTGGAAGCAACCTAAATGTCCATCGATAGATGAATGGATAAAGAAGATGTGGTACACATACACAATGGAATACTACTCAGCCATAAGAAGAGGGAAAATCCTACCATTTGCAGCAACATTAATGGAGCTGGAGGGTATTATGCTCAGTGAAATAAGCCAAGAGGAGAAAGAGAAATACCAAATGATTTCAGTCATCTGTGGAGTATAAGAACAAAGGAAAAACTGAAGGAACAAAACAGCAGCGGAATCACAGAACTCGTTAATGGACTAACAGGTACCAAAGGGAAAGGGACTGGGTAGGATGGGTGGGTAGGGAGGGATAAGTGGGGGGGAAGTAGGGGGGTATTAAGATTAGCATGCATGGGGGGGTGAGGGAAAAGGGAGGGCTGTACAACACAGAGAAGGCAAGTAGTGATTCTACAACATCTTGCTATTCTGATGGACAGTGACTGTAAAGGGGTTTATAGATGAGACCTGGTATAGGGGAGAGCCTAGTAAACATAATATTCTTCATGTAAGTGTAGATTAGTGATACCAAAAAAAAAAAAAAGGCAGTTCCTGTGTGGTAACCTCCAATGAGTTCTACACAAGGGTATAAAGGGCATATAAAAGTGTAGACAAACTGTTTGTTTTTATACAGACGATCAAAGCCTAATTGGGCTACCCCAAAAATGAACTAAGATACGATATGAAAAAGAACTTCCAACATCAACACTCTCTGGAAGACTCATGCCAGAAGATGATCATCAAAAAACCCCAACAAAGATCCACGCACTGCTACAGCTGTAGATGCACTCATCCCACCAGCTCCTGGACTTGCCATGGGAATGAGGAAGGAGATATCTAAGCTGGCCTGTGCATACAATAAAACAACAAATTTGACTGGATCTATACTGTTGGAACTCAATCAAGAATAAGGAGAAGTGCAAATTGTAGCGCTCCAAAATCTTACAACTACAGACTATTTACTCTTAAAAGAACATAAGGGATGTGAACATTCTCCAGGAATTGGTTGTTTTAATTTGTCTGATTTCTCTCAGTCTGTTCAAGTTCAGTTGGACAATATCCACCATATCATAGATAAGTTTTCACAAATGCCTAAGGTGCCTAACTGGTTTTCTTGGTTTCACTGGAGATGGCTGGTAATTACAGATATGCTTTGGTTATGTAACTATACTCCTATTATGTTAATGTGTGTGTGCAATTTAAGTAGTAGCTTAAAACCTATACATGCTGAAGTTACTCTACAAGAAGATATGTCAAAGAAATAATCAATCTTCCCATGTTTTCTTCCGCCTGCTACTTCTATAGCTTTTCTTCTTCCTTCCTTATTACAACCCTTAAATAGAATTCGTGCCTCATATCGAATTAACCGAGTATCATAATTCTTCCAAGTGGTAAAGATACTTCAAGACAAATGCTGGGCATAGAAGCCACAGGGCATAAATATGCAAAGAAGTAAAAAGCCAACCTTTTCAAACAATAAGGCTTCTCTCTCACTTACCAACTTCACATCTCCCTGTATGGCCCTGGAAGATGACTGGTTAGTCAGAGATGGGTAAGATTCCTCAAGGGAGGAACAACCTAAGACAGGCACAGTCGCAGGGGAGTCATCAGGTGAGAAATTGGTGATCAACAGAGGTGAGGCTTAGAACCTCACCCCCCCTGTTCTGAGAGAAATCTTCTGCATACGTGGATGTTTTATTGCCCTTGTCTAGCTTGGATTAACACATAGTCTACAGGCACACACCTGATCATCTACATTTGCTCTCTTACAACACTAAACTATGTTTTCTACCTTTATCTTGTATCTACCTACCACTTCAGCATTTTATTAAAAATAATAATAATAATGAGATAAATGTGGTATCAACATATAAATCAAGTATAAAAATCAAATGAGTATTCATATTTGAACTGACTGTTCATAATGCATGAGCAAAACCGAAAGTTTCTGTGATGACTGCCCTTGTACTGTTCACCATGTAACTTATTCGCTATATAAGAATTTGTTCTCCATGTAAGAACTTGTTCGTTATGCTTCAGAAGATTGGAGACTGACGAAAATTAGGCTTGGGGTGGATTAATGATTGTGCATTGAGCATTGACTCCCCTATACAGAATTTTATTGTTGTTAACAACCATTTGATCAATGAATATGAGAGATGCCCTCACAAAAAAAAAAAAGTGCACACTTCCAATTGTAAAATATATAAGTAACCGGGATGTAATGTATAGCATAAGGAATATAGTCAAAATATTGTAACAACTTGGTATGGTGATAGCTGGTACCTAGAATTATCATGTATATAAATGTTGAATCACTATGTTGTACACCTGAAAGTAATGTAATGTAATACTGTGTGTCAACTACCCTTCAATAAAAAATAATTATCTACAAAAAAAAAAAAATCAAAAGTATATTCATATTTGACCTGATTGTTTATAGTTCATAATGCGTGATCAAAACCAAAATTTTCTGTGATGACTGCCCTTGCACTGTTCAGCATGTAAGAACTTATTCATTATGTAAGAACTTGTTCATTATGCTTCAGAAGATTGGAGAATGACGAGAATTAGGCTTGGGGTTGATTAATGATTGTGCATTGAGTCCCGTAAACAGAATTTTATTGTTGTTAACGACCATTTGATCAATAAATATGAGAGATGCCCTCTCAAAAAAAAAAAAGAAAGAAAGAAATAGTAAAGGAAAAGTACATATTGTATAATTCCACTTCTACAAAACTCCAGAAAATGTAAACTGATCTATATGACAGAAAACTGATTGGTGTTTGGGAATGTAGGAGGAAAGGAGAAGGAATTGCAAAGAGGTCTGAGGAACTATAGGAGGTAACGAATATGTCCGGCATTTTGATTGGGATGATGGTATGTGAAAACACCAATTGTACAATTTGAATATGTGCAATGTATTATATGTCAATTTCCCTTAATAAAGCTATTTTTAGAAGTGTTAAAAAAATCTATTACTTGGGGAAGAATTACTCTAGAATATCTTTGAGATTCTTTTTAAGGCCATAAGAACCTATTTGTCTCATGGATTCTCTCAGCACCATTTTGAAGTCAAAATGTGTGGAAAAGTTCTCCAAAATTGTACTGAAAATGGCCCAAATTGGGACCTTAGGCTCATTCTGGTGTCCTCCTCTACCTTTTTTCCACCCCGATGCTCACTCTGGGGATGGTTTCCTTTTTGTGGAGGCTGTAGCACATGGAGATAAAGTTTAGCTATTACCTGCCACTTTACTGAAAAGTCACTGTTTCTATTCCATTTCAATTCTTGAAGCCTCCTCATGCATAAGCACTATTGAATTAGAGTCAGATGAGAAAACTCCAGATAACCAGTTATTCTCCATGATTAAAGCACTGTTTTCCCATGGATTTCAGTTTAAATGCAAACATGTTCCTTCATTCAGTGAACATTTATTGCATGCCTTCTCTGAGCCTCGCACTATGACAGAAGAGCTAAAACACAAACCCACTAGCAGCCAACAGTGCCTATCACCTAGTTTTTTTTCCCTCAGTGCATTGCTCACAGTGGCCCATAGTGAAGCATCAGCTTCATATGATAGGACTTGAGGTCTCTAGGTGTGATTTATGAATGGTTGATAAGTCTCCTGCCAAGGTGCTACTAGCCAGGGAGGAACTGGAGGATTTTTGGGTACAGTTCTATGGATTAGACCCAGGGTTTTGGGGACAATAGAGAAAAGACACACACACACACACACACACACAAAAAAAAAATTCCTAGTTTTATGTTTGACCTGGGTTGCTGTCTGCTCCCTGTACCATAAGGATAAGGTACATACTTTCTTATATCTGGTTCAAGGCCCAACTATAGAGAATGTATATGTACATGCTGAACATTCCAGAGGACCTTATCTGCCAGAAGAACCAATAAATGGTATAATTTTCAACAGTAAGAAGTCCTGAAATTATATGCAGCTGGCAGGAAAGTTGGGATGACATTCTGTGGGTGGTCAGGGCAGTCTACCTGGGCCTGGGAGAGCAAAAAACAAACGGAGTGTGTGGGAAAAGGGAGAGGAAAATCTTTCCTTTCTTTCCAGGTTTTTACTGCCAAAAAGGGAAGCATCAAAATAATTTCAACTGGCTGATGAAATATCAGGGTGAAATACCCCAGGCAAAGAGCTGCACAGATCAAAGAGAATTAATTTTCTAGTTCTCTCCAATTTTTATCCCCATCTCTCCCCCGCGGAAATATTTATGTCTTAGTCACATGCTGGATGAATAAAATGAACATGTAGCCTGCTGTTCAGAGCTGGAGTTGTGGTCATATTCTGTGTTGGAAGACAGTCAAAGACTAATTAGGCATGCATCTCTTCCTATCATGTTTTGACAATCTGGAAATTTGTGGTAGCACAAGAAAAGGTAGGCCAATGGAGGCTCGTGGGTATAGGCAAACTGTTTTCAAGGTTGAGAGCTTTATAAAGTTAGGCATCTGGTATTATTTGTCCTATTGCTTTCTTCCTTCATCTCCTGTACCAATGCTATTAAAATCTGGCTAATGATGAGGTTCACTGGAGGAACATTTCCCTGCAAATGTGTGTGTGTTCTCAACCTCCACTTTTGGTTTTGTGAGTAAGAATTTCTCATGAGGTTATCAATAATCTACAGTTTCAAAACTATTTCTCAATTATTTTTCTAATGGTCATCCAAGGATCACATCCACAATCAGAGTTAATGAAACAACTTTAACTGGAGGGGTCACCTACTCAAGGGTAGAGACATAGAGGAAGGAATGCTTCTTTGTTTCTGAATGCATATGTGGAAGGTTCTAGAGCAGATGAGAAAGCCAGCTTTCCGTTCATTTTTTTTAAAGATAAGCAGTAATCCAGTCACACACCTTTTGAAAGAGCCATTGGTGGTTGCTTTGGTTATAACAAATGCTTTTCTGAAAACTGCTAGGCATGGATAATTGGCTTGGAAGAAGTCCATCCTAGATCACAGTTAGAAGGGAACATCTTCCCCCGGAAAAATCACAATTGGCAGACTGTTGCATGCACAGGTGGAGATGTCATTCAGTTAATTTTCTAGACATTTCTTTCCAGTTTTATTGAGAAATAATTGACACACATCACTATATAAGTTTAGGTGTACAGCAAGATAGTTTGATGACACATATTGTGAAATAAATCATTATTAAAATAGATTTAGTTAACATCCATCATCTCAAACAGATACATTAACAATTTTCCTGTATGTTGTGCAGCAGTGTTAATTACAGTCTTCATGTCGCACATTATATCCCTATTACTTATTTATCTTTTAATGGGAAGTTTGTGCATTTTAACTACCTTCCTCCAATTTTTCCTCCCTATACCATCTGCCTCTGGTAACCACAAATTGGATCTCATTTTCTATGAATTTGGAGAACTTTCTTTTTTTTTGGATTATGCATAGAAGTGAGATCATATGGTATTTTTCTTTATCTGTCTGACCTATTTCACTTCGTATAATGCCGTAGCATAAATGTCCATCCGTGTTGTCACAAATAGTAGTATTTCTTCATTTTTTTTATGGCTGAATAAACTTCCTCTGTGTGTTTGTGTGCATATGTGTGTGTGTATAGCAGTGTCTTTATCCATTCTTCCATCAGTGGACACTTAGATTGTGTCCATGTGTTGGCTATTGTAAATAATGCTGCTATGAGAATGGGGGTGCAGATGTCTCTTTGAGATAGTTTTTGTTTCCTTTGGAAACATTCCCAGAAGTAAAATTGCTGGATAATATGGTAGTTTTGTTTAGGATTTTTCAACGAACCTCACACTGTTTTTCACAGTGGCTATACCATTATAACCCATGCACAATGCACAAGGGTTATCTCTTCTTCATATCCACACCAGCATTATTATCTCTCATCTTTTTTATAATGGCCATTCTAACAAGTATAAAGTGAAATCTCATAGTGGTTTTGATTTGCATTTCCCTAATAACCAGTGATGTTGAATATCTTTTAAGTACCTATTGACCATTTGTATTTCTTATTTTGAAAAATGTCTATTCAGGTCCTTTGCCATTGTTTTAATTGGATTATTTGTGTTTGGGGGTTTTTTTCTATTGAGTTGTATGAGATTTTTATGTACTTTGGATATTATCCCCTTATCAGATATGTAGCTTGCAAATAAATTTTTCCATTCCATCTTTTTACCTTGTTGATAGTTTCCATCTTTTTACCTTGTTGATAGTTTCCTTTTCTGTACAGAAGCTTTTTAGTTTTATGGAATCCCACTAGTTTAATTTTTGATTTTGTTGTTTCTGTTTTAGGTGTGATTTCCAAAATCATTACCAAGACCCATGTTAAAGAGCTTTTTTTCATATGTATCCTATATTTTGGGGGGGAAGTTTCAGAGTTTCAAGCCTTACATTTAAACCTTTAGACAATTTAAAATTAAATTCAGTGAGTGGTAAGAGGCATCAGGTTTCATTCTTTTACATATGAATTATCTGAATTCAAGAGACTGTGAAGAGACTATTGAAGAGACTGTTTTCTCCATTGAGTATTTTTGGCATCATTGTCAAATAGTTGATTGTACATGCTTGGGTTTCTTTGGTCTCTCAATTCTGTTCCATTAGCCTATTTTCTATTTTTATGCCAGTAGCATACTGTTTTAATTACTTTAATTTTATATATAGCTTGAGATCAGGAAGTGTGATGCCTCCTGCTTTGTTGTTCTTTCTCAAGGTTTCTTTAACTGTTTGGAGTCTTTTGTAATTTCATGTAAGGTTTTTTTTTTTAATTTCTTTAAAAAATGTCATTAGGACCTTAAAAGGGATTACATTGAATCTACAGATGTATTTTGGTAGTAGGGACATTTTAGTACTCTAAGTTCTTTCAATCCATGAACTTGGGATACCTTTGCATTTATCTGTGTATTCTTCAATTACTTCCATGAATGTCTTATAGTTTTCATAGCAGACATCTCTTACCTCCTTGGTTTAATTTACTTCTAGGTATTTTATTTTTGATCCTATTGTAAATGGGATTGATTTCTATATTTCTTTTTTGGAAAATTTGCTGTTAGTATAGAAATACTACTTTTTTATGTTAATTTTGTATCCTGCAACTTTGCTGAATTTGTCAATTAGTTCTAAGGGTTCTAAAGGTATGTTGAGTTCTTAGGTATTGTATATATAAAATCATGTCATCTACAAAGAGAAAATTTTACTTCTTCCATTCTAAATCTGATAAATTCTATTTCTTTTTCTTGCCTGATTACTCTAGTTATACTTCCACTACCAGGTCAAATAGGAGTGATGAAAGTGAGCACCCTAGTCTTGTTCCTGATCTTAGGGGAAAAGTTTTCAATCTTTCACCATTGAGTGTAATGTTAGGTGTGAGCTTTTCATATATGGCCTTTATTAAGTTGAGGTATGTTTCTTCTTGCCTAATTTGTTAAGTATTTTTCTCATAACAGATGTTGAATTTTGTCAAATGCTTTGTTTGTATCTATTAAGATGATCATCTGATTCTTTTTTTTTTTCATTCCTTTGGTGTGATATATCACATTGATTGATTTGTGTATGTTGAACCATCCTTACAACCCAGGGATAAGTCCCACTTGATCATAGTAAATGATTCTTTCAATGTGCTGCTTAATTCAGTTTGCTAGTATTTTGTGGAGAATTTATGTACCTATATTCATTAAGGATAGTAGCCTGTAGCTTTCTTTTCTGATAGTATCCTTATGTGGATTTAGTATCATAACAATGCTCGCTTCATAAAATTAGTTCCACCTCTTCTATGTTTGGAAATATTTTTTAGAAGGATTGATATTAATTTGTCTTTAAATATCTGGTAAATTCACCAGTGAAGCTATCTGGTTGTGGGCTTTTCTTCACTGGCAGATTTTTAACTATTGGTTCAATGTCTTTAGTAGTAACTGATCTATTTATATTTTCTATAACTTCCTAATCTTGGTAGATTGTATATTTCTATGAAATTTCCCATTTTTCCTAGGTTGTCCAGTTTGATGGCATATAGTTCATATTAGCCTCTTATGAGCTTCCATATTTCTGTGTTAATAGTTGTAATGTCACCTTTTTCATTTATACTTTCATTGATATAGTCATCTTTTTTTGTTCGGTTAGTCTAGTTAAGGGTTTTCAGTTTTGCTAATGTTTTCAAATAATCGATTGTCAGTTTAATTAACCTGTTTTGTTGCTTTTCTGTTCTCTATTTCATTTGTTTCTAATCTTTATGATTTCCTTCCTCCTGCTAACTTTGAGCTCAGTAGTTTTTTCCCCCTAGTTCCTTAAGGAGTAAAGTTTGGTTGTTTATTTGGCCTCTTTCTTCTTAATATAGGAGTTTATTGCTATGAACTTCCCTCTTAGGTCTGCTTTTGCTGTATTCCATAAGTTCTAGTTTGCTATTTTTTCATTTCTGTTTGTTTCTGAAAGCTTTTTATTTGTTCTTTGATCCAAAGGGATGTTTAACATCCATATATTCATGAATTTTGCAGCTTCTCTCTCATTATTGATTTCTAGTTTCATTCCATTGTGATAAGAGAAGATATTTAATATTTTAACCTGCCTGAATTTGCTAACACTTGTTTGGAGCTTAACACATGGTCTTGAAAATGTACCATGTGTGGTTGAGAAGAATGTGTATTTGGAAGTTTTGGACATAATGTTCTGTATATGTCTGTTAGGCTTATTTGTTCTGTAGTGTTGTTTAAATCCACTGTTTACTTATTATCTGTATGGATGATCTATCCTTCACTGAAAGTTGATATTAATGTCTCCAACTATTATTATATTGCTGTTTATTTCTCCTTTCGCTCTGTTTTATATAGATATATATTTAGATGCTATAATATTGGGCATATGGATCTTTACAATGATTATATCTTCTTTATACATTTACCCTCTATCATTATACAATGTACTATCACTTTTTACCACTTTTATTTAAAGGCTACTTTTGTCTCACGTAATTACAGCTACCTCTGCTGTTTTTAAGTTGCTTGCTGGAAATGCTTTTTTCCATCCATTCACTCTCCGTCTATGTGTGTCTTTAAGACTAAAGTGAATGTTTTGTAGACAGCATATCACTGCATCTTTCTTTTTATCCATTCAGCCATCTATTTCTTTAGATTGGATGATTTAATCCATTTATGTTTACAGTAAGTATTGATAGGTAAGGGCTTATTGTTGTCATTTTGTTTCCTGGTTGTTTTGCAGAATGACTGTTCTTTGTTTTTTATCCTTTTTTGTGTGTGTTGATGTTTTTAGTGTCAGTGTGACTTTTCATGCTTTTCAGTAGAATCCCTAAACTTTACACTTACTTCTCCCCCTCGCATTTCACAGTATTGCTATTACAACTTATATATTTTCCACATTGTGTAACTAATAACAAATTGTTGAAGTTATGGCTATTTTTACTACATTAAAAAAAATTTTTAACTAGAGTGTAAGTGCATTATGCAGCACCATTACCATATTACACAATGTAACTGGCTATATATTTGTCATTACTAATGAGATTTATGCTACATTTTATGTTTTTATGATACTAATTAATGATCCTTCAATTCCAATCAAAGAACTCCCTTTACTATTTCTTGTTAGGCGGATCTAGCAGTAATGAATTCCCTCAGCCTTCTTTTTTTCTTCAGAACAGTTTTTATGCCTCCTTCATTTCTAAAGGAAACCCTTAATGGGTATATAATTCTTCATTGACACTTCTTTTCTTTCAATATGTTGAATATGTCATCCCATTGTCTCCCGGAATGAAAAGTTTCTATTGAGAAATCCACTGATTTCTTAAGGTGGTTCTCTTGTATGTAACTTCCCTCTTTTTCTTGTGCTTTAAAAATTATTTCTTTGTCTGTGACCTTTTCAATGTAATTATAATGTGTCTGTGTAGCCACATTTGGCTTCAAACTACTTGGATTCCTTTGGGATTCATGAATCTTGATGTATTTTTCTCTTCCTAGATTTGGGAGGCTTTCAGTCATTATTGCTTTACATATACTTTCCATCCCTTTCTCTTTCTCTTCTTCAGGAATCCCCATAATACAAATATTATTTCTTTTCATTGTTTCCTAAAAATCCTTTAGGCTTTTCCCACTACTTTTCATTTTATCTCTTTTTTTCACTGACTGAATATTCTAATAAAACCTCCAGGTTGCTGATTCTTTTTTCTGTGTACTGAGTCTGCTTTTCAGCTGTCTATTAAATTAGTTTTTTCAGTTATATTATTTTCAACTGTAGGATTTTGTTTGTGGGTTTTTTATTATTTCTATTTTTTCATCAAACTTTTCATTTTATTCATGCATTGTTTTCTAATTTTATTGTCTGTGCTTTTGTAGCTTATTAAATTTCTTTAAGAGTATTACTCTGAATTCTTTGTTGAACAGTTCATAGAACTCCTTTCCTTTAAGGTCTGTTATCAGAGCTTTATTAGTTTCCTTTGGTGGTGTCATATTTTCCTGATTTTTTTTGTGATCCTTTATTCTTTAAATTGGTATGTATGCATTTGAGTAAGTGATCTCCCCTTCAAGAATTTGTGGGTTTGATTTGGCAGACCATTCTTCACTCATCAGCTCAATTAGGGCTTGGGGGTATGTCTGCTGATAATGTTCTTACCAGGTGGAATCTATGATTAGAGTCTCTTTCTGGGTGATGTAACTGTTTGGACTCTGAGGTCAGGAGCTGGAGGACGAGGGTGCTACTGGCCAAGAACTCGGGTTCTGTACCCAAGTTGGGCTGTAGGATAGGCTCCATGGTTGCCTGGAATCTCTGGTCGTGCTTACTGGATGGTCAGGACTAGGCATTATGTTTAGTCATAGATAGGACTATGAATTAACTTCCCTGCCCTGCAGGACAGCAGAATGAGAGCTAGAGCCTGTATGGATCTTTGTTTCAGTACAAAAATTAGGCAAGACTGTGCACTGAATTCTCTAGTCAGGTGAGGCTACTAGTTTTGCTCTGTAGCCAGTGAAAGTTTCAGGCCCTGCTCTCTATTCAAGTGTTAGTATAAACATGGCTACTGGATGGGTTACCCAGTTTCCCATGTACTCTGGTTAGATACCTTTGTAGGGGAGGCTGAAGGCTGTATTCAACAATGAGCAGGGCTGTGAATTAATTTCCCTCCCTGGGTACAGTAAAAGGAACAGCTCTTTAGCTGGTAAAGTACTTTGTTGCCTTAACTCAAGTTGACCTATATCCCAAGTTTCCTGGCTGAAAAGGCATATGGATTTACTCTTCAGGCTACTGACTCTGCCTGTCCATTTCTCAGCTTGAGTATTGTTGTCTTATGTACTTTCCAGGTGTTCTCAGCAGGCCTTCAGGCCAGATAAAGCCTGAAAGTCACAGTTGTTGGAGCTGTGTTTCAGCTTTCTTGCTAGGTGTGTAAGGGAGAGACCACTACAGGGAACTCCCAGTGTTTTTCAAGCAGTCTTTCTGGTTGGGAGGAGCCAGGAGGTACTCTCAGCCTTGGCTATAAATTAATCCCCCTGCTTCAGTGTAGCAGTGAAACCCTCAATGCCCTGTACTGACTTTGCTCTGGGGACAATCAGCTCTGCCCACCTGCCTCTCAGCTTGAGCATTGTTTGTTATAAAGCTCTGGTTGCTCTTGCCAGCCCTTCTGGCCTGATGGGGCCCAGAGACACTGTGACTGTATGACTCAGCTCCTTGCCTAGGCATGGACAAACCAGATTCTAAGGATGGCAAAACTTTTTGTTTAAGAACCTGGATCAGACAGATCTGCACCCCATTGAGTTCCATAGTCAGAGTACACCACCAATTTTGTCTGTAGATGAGCAAAGCCACTGGTTAGGATTACTCTTGGGCACTGCAGATGTGAACTGGGTTTGCCAAGATCTGTATGCTAGTTGTTTCAAGCTCCTCTCCATTCTTTGTCACAGACAGATTCCTAGTGGTTGAGGCCTGCAGATTCTCTTGCAATCCCTTTGGGTTTAGACCAGAGTAGGGGCTCCCACAAAGCAACCCACAATGCTCAGGGTGAGGGTCAGTTTTCCCTCTGGGCTCTCTATTCCTACTGGAGGAACCAGAGGCTCAGGTGAGATGCCCCTGTTTGGTGCTGTGCTGTCCTGGGGGAAGGGCAATGCAGTCAGCTTATAGCCACTCCTCTTACCTTTGCCATGTGGCTTGTCTTGGTCTTGTTAGTGCAGGGGGGATGCTTCACCCTTACCCCTATGATCTAGGATTTTCTCAATGGTATTTTCTTCATGAATAGTTGATAGTTGTTTTTCTTGTGAGTGGGTGCAAATTCAGGAACACCTTATGTTGCCATCTTCATGATGTCACTCCTACATAAATTTTTATTTAGATCACTGTTTTTTTATAAAGGGATATAACTCAGAAACATCCAGACAGAAGAGGTGTAGATCAAGGTACGTGGGAAAGAGCACAGAGTTTCCATGCACTCTCCAAGCAGGCCACTCTCCCCAGATATCCACATGTTCACCAACCCAAAGTTCCACTAGGTTAATTCTGACAAAGACAGATGTGGAGAATTCAAGAGCACACAATTTCTTACAAAGGAAGAAAAGCCCCTGACTCTTTTAGTTGAGGCCAAAAATATGTCAGTGTTTCATTGCAGAATGATGCTCCTTCTACAGGGAAGGCTTCTGTTCTCCACAAATGGTCCATAGAGAGGAGTTAGATGCATGGTTTTTAACGTGTGGTTCCACAATCATGGAAGGGCACATTATGATCAGAGATCAAGAGGATGCTTTCTTAGACAGATACCTGCCTTTTATCAAAATAAGATTTTCCTCATAACTGGAGCTTCTCTGCTTGAGTGCTACTGCATTCACCCCAGTGTTAAGATATCTTGCATGACTTCTCTGACTTAGCCATTAACCCTCATCACAGCTTAGTACCTCCAACCTTCTAATCCAAGGAGTCAGGAATATAGAAAGCTGTAATTATGATTAATGATGGTAAACCAGTGCATATTCAGGTGTCAAGAGTTGCTGCACAAGGAGGTCTGACACGCACATATTGAGAAATCAGCACTTATTTGGCAGAAACTAAAATCCTTTGGCTGTGCTCTACTTCAAGCATAGGCAGCAGCCACCTCAATTTCTGGAAGAAACAACTGGTGCCCTGGGATTCCCAAGTCTTCTGCAGATATAATTATTTATCATCCATGTTCCCCTTGCTAGGTATAACATAATAAAGATAAAAGAGACCAAAAAAACTGGATAAGAGTATATGGCCAAGATATATTTGGTTGTTCCTGACAGTAAACAATGAAATCTTCAACAAGTATGGGATAAGCCCAACTTGATAATGTCACTGTAGTTTAGAAAGATGACTAATTTATCACTAGCTACATAGGCTGAAGCCAAGAGAGAAGACTGGAGATAGGAAAATGAATTTCAAAAAAATGAAAGGAAAAAAAGAGATGGACAGCCATCACTGAGTCAAAAAGAGAGAGCATCTGATGTCACCTAGACTAAAATATTTATCAAGAGACTGCTTTCCTGTAGTCACAAAATAATATAAAATTTAGATATGATGTATAACTTCTTATTTTGTAACATTCCTCATTTTCATCCTTTAAAAAATTTTTCACTGCTACCACTTTAATCCAGAAAATAACTTATTTTTGCAATTGGTGGCTGATTTTGTTTGCCTAGGCCAGATTTCTCAAAGTGTGTTCTCCTGAATAGCAAGATTAACACCTCCTGAAAACTTAATAGAAATGAAACTTTTCTAGTTCTACTGGGCATCTACTGAAGAAGCAGCTCTGGGAATAAGAATGAAGCAGTCCATGTTTTAACAAACCCTCTAGGTGATTTTGATGCATGCACAAGTTTGAGAACCACTAGACTGGTTTATGCTATAGTAATAGCCCCCTAACTCTCTGAGGCATAACATATTTTTTTTATCATTCATAATGAAGTCTGTTAGGGTGACCTCTTCAGTGCAAATGGTGATTCAGAAGGTCAAACTGTGACACATTTCCAATCACAGTTCATTGACCAGGAATGTCATGTGGCCTTTCCTACTTACAAGGGAGATGGAGAAGAACACAGCTATTGAGTAAGCATGGCCTAGAATTAATGTATTTATGCATCTTGTCTGCGATCACTCTAGGCCACATGAAGCGAAGAGGGTAATTCTTCCAACCAGGTTTTCTTTATGGTCTTCCCTCTTTCGGAATTTTCAATTTCCACTTTCTACAGTCCAGTGAATATGTGTATTGTCATGATATTCAATAATTGTGACTACCTCGTTCCTTCCTACTTTTCCAATTGTTGCCCTTAAACACAGATTTGCTGTTTGAGCTTTGATTATCTGTTCACCAATGTCCTCCTTTTGCTTCCCCATAAACACTACCCATGAAATGTGTCCCCCTTCTCATTTCATTGTTCCTTCCTTTCTCACTTTCTGCCTATCCACATATTTGTCCTCCAAGACTGAAGTCAGCAACTATCAGCATGAATGTCACTATTAGAGAGACTCCTGCTCTAGGAATGACCCTCTAGCGCCCAGGAACCATGCAGACACTATTTGACTCTGCTCCCTTGATCACTGCCTGTGCAGCCAGATGTAGACATATGCTCAACAGAGCCACTCAGATTTTTGTAAGAAATATGTAACTACATATTGTCAATAACACTGAAAAGGCTTCTAGTGATCATATACTTGGTCTCTATTCCATAGAATGTTCTCTTAGTGAGAAGTCATTACAACCAGGTAGATTCCTTAACAATATAGTTCAATGTATGTGAGTAGGTAGGGAGGTGTCAGTATGCAAGGTTAAATGATACAGAGCTACAAGCACAACTGGTTCTAGTTCTACATTATCCAGATATTTAGCATTATATTTTTTCTGGAAAAAGTACAGAACTTTTTTGGACCATAGTTTTATTTCTGTAGAAAGAAGGGATTTTAATCCTAGAGTTCACGGATCACTGTTCTACCTCTTGCATGTGAATTATTAAGGAACCTAGTTGAGGTTTCAGTTTAATACAGTGCCCTTAATAAGAAGCACTGTATGTTCCATTTCCTTTTAAACTCCTAGATTCCACAAAAGGAAAGGTGTATTTTAATCCTAGCATCCACTTCTGTTAGAGATGTTGAAAGCTGCCCAGAATATTGTCTGCTAGTTCCCCAGTTAAGAGAGTAAAAAAAAAAAATCACCTCCATGGTAAGCAAGACCAAGCAGTTTCAAAATCAATTCTCTAGTTCCTATCATAGAAATAATTCCTTTAATTAAGGTTTGCCATGTCACCTCTTCTGCTTGTTAGTCCATTATTTCCAAACTAAGTTTCAGAGTAGAGACTAACCCACTAGGTCTTTTAATGAGTTTCTAGAATTATCTGAGATGGAGATAATTCTCTGAGGTTAAATAACTGAAATAGTGATTGACCTTCGTCTTTTCAAATTCAGGTATAATTAATTCCTCAGCTGCCTACACCTAGGTTTTGCTACAGAGATTCATATATTTCTGACCTTGGACCAGACTTTATCTCTTTTGCATTAATTGACTATGAATCTTGCCCACTTAGGGGACACCATCACTCCAAGTAAGGTTGATTAGTATATACTTATATTGCAAACTTTCCAAAAACTAGATCAGAATAGATTCAAGGTTATGTGCATGAAAGAAATTACCTTTGATGCCTATGTAGTTGATCATATAGTATAATGCTCACTAACTTTTTGATGCATAATTTAATTGTTCAAAACATTCTACCAGTTTTTAATTTATATTTTATGTACAGTTTCAATTTTCAAGTATTTTGTATGTTTCTTTTTAAGTAGCTTGATTATGGCCCTCTGTAAAAAGTAGGCATAAATTGTAGAACAGGGGGTGGAGCCAAGATAGTAGCATGAGTAGGACAGTGGGAATCTCCTCCCAAAAATATATATATTTTTGAAAATACAACAAATACAACTAACCCTAAAAGAGACCAGAAGACACAGAACAACAGCCAGACTACATCCACACCTGCAAGAACCCAGCGCCTGGTGAAAGGGGTAAGATACAAGCCACAGCTCAGAGGGACCTGAAGCCCAGCTCCCGGTGGGAGGAGAGGAGTCGGAGTGGGAAGGGAGACAGAGACCAGGACTGCTAAACACCCAGCCCTAGCCATCCGCACCAGAGCGCAGACACACAGTACATGCGTGGGGTGCTGGAAACTAGGGAAGCAGGACAGTAAGACCTGTGAGCGGGTCCCGCAGCCGGCACCTCTGGGACAAAGAAAAGCAAGTGCTTTTTGAAAGTCTTAAAGGGACAGGAACCTCACAACTGGACGGAAGCATCCCGGGTCACAGTCCAGCAACTGGAAATTCCAGGGAACTCCAGGTGCACTAACCCCCTGGGCAACATCTCTGAGACCTCTCACAGAGGTAAACAGCCAAACAGCCTCCCATCCATTACCCCTCCAGGCCCCACCATAGCACAGCAGCAGCCTGAGGCTGGTGACGCCCACAGCAAGGGAGCTTCCTCGATACTGGCCAGGCAAGATACAGATACCCAGTCTACACAAAATTGCCCAACACAAGCCACTAGGGGTCACAGTTGTCCCAGTAAAGAAAGGCCAGGAGCAAGTGGAAAAAATCTTGGCTCTCCCAGCTGATAGACAAGTCAATAGCATACCACTGCACCTATCAACAAGAAAAGGCAAAAAAATTTGATCCAGACAAGACTAACCCACACAGCTTCGACATCTTCTACATCTTCCCTTGAGAAGGAACCTGGGGAGATAGATTTAACCAATCTTCCTGAAAAAGAATTCAAAACAAAGTCATAACCATGCTGATGGATCTGCAGAGAAATATGCAAGAACTAAGGAGGGAGAATACAGAAATAAAACAATCTCTCGAAGGACTTCAAAGCAGAATGGACGAGATGCAAGAGACCATTAATGGACTAGAAAACAGAGAACAGGAACGCAGAGAAGCTGATGCAGAGAGAAATAAATGGATCTCCAAGAATGAAAGAACATTAAGAGAATGTTGTGACCAATCCAAAAGGAACAATATCTGCATTATAGTGGTACCAGAAGAAGAGAGAGAAAAAGGGATAGAAAGTGTCTTTGAAGAAATAATTGCTGAAAACTTCCCCAAACTAGGGGAGGAAATGGCCTCTCAGACCACAGAGGTACACAGAACTCCCATGACAAGGGATCCAAGGAGGGCAATACCAACACACATAATAATTAAAATGGCAAAGATCAAAGACAAGGACAAAGTATTAAAGGCAGCCAGAGAGAAAAAAGGTCACCTACATACAAAGGAAAACCCATCAGGCTATCATCAGACTTCTCAACAGAAACCCTACAGGCCAGAAGAGAATGGCATGATATACTTAATGCAATGAAACAGAAGGGCCTCGAACCAAGACTACTGTATCCAGCACGATTATCATTTAAATATGAAAGAGGGATTAAACAATTCCCAGACAAGCAAAAGTTGAGAGAATTTGCCTCCCACAAACCACCTCAACAGGGCATCTTACAGGGACTGCTCTAGATGGGAGCACTCCTAAAAAGAGCATAGAGCAAAACACACAACATATGAAGAATGGAGGAGGAGGAATCAGAAGGGAGAGAAAAAAGAATCATCAGACCATGTTTATAATAGCTCAATAAGTGAGTTAATTTAGACAGTAAGATAGTAAAGAAGCGAACCTTGAACCTTTGGTAACCACAAACTTAAAGCCTGCAATGGCAATAAGTACATACCTTTCAATAATCACCCTAAATGTAAATGGACTGAATGCACCAATCAAAAGACACAGAGTAATAGAATGGATAAAAAAGCAAGACCCATCCATATGCTGCTTATAA